>NW_027522791.1:0-77543 GCF_052094955.1 Ictidomys tridecemlineatus
CTCTCTGTAACAGTCCTTTTCCACTGCAGTTTCCAACCTCTGTTCTCTGTAACAGTCTTTCTGTACTGCAGTTTCCAACCTCTGCTCTCTGTAACGGTATTTCTGCACCCCAGTCTCCAAACTCTGCTTTTTGTATCAGTCCTTCTGCACCCCGGTCTCTAACCTCTGGTCTCTAAAACAGTCCTTCTGCACCTCAGACTCCAAACTCTGCTCTCTGCAACAGTACTTCTGCGCCCCAATCTCAAACCTCTGCTATCTGCAACACTCCTTCTGCACCTCAGTGTTCTAATTCTGCTCTCTGTAAGATCCTTCTAAAACCCAGTCTCCAACCTCTGCTTTCTGCCATGATCCATCTGCATCCAAGTCTTCAACCTCTGTTCTCTACAACACTTATTCTGCACCCCAATTTCTATCCAGTGCTCTCTGTTACAGTTTATCTGTACCGCATTCTTCAACCTCTGTTCTCTGTAAGGGTTTTTTCTGCACCCCAGTGTCCAACCTCTGCTTTCTGTATCAGTCATTCTGCCCCACATTCTCCAAACTCTGCTCTCTGTAACAGTCTTTCTGAACCACAGTCTGCAACCTCTGCTCTCTGCAATACTTCTTCTGCACCCCACTCTCCAATCTCTGCTCTCTGCAACAGTCCTTCTGCAACCCAGTCGCCAACATCTTCTCTCTGCAACAGTTCTTCTCCACCTCAGTCTCAAAACTCTGCTCTCTGCAACAGTCTTTAAGCACCCAGGTCACTAAGGTATGCTTTTTGTATCCGTCCTTCTAAACCCCAATCTCCAACCTATGCTCTCTGTAACAGTTCTTCTTCACCTCAGTCTCCAACCTCTACTCTCTGCAGCAGTCCTTCTCCACACCAGTCTCCAACCTCTGCTGTCGGCAACAATCCTTCTGGACGCCAATCTCCAACCTCTACTCTCTACAACAGTCGTTCTACACCCCAGTCAGCAACCTCTGCTCTCTGGAACAGGCCTTCTGCACCTCAGTCTGAAAACTCTGCTCTCTGCAACGATCCTTCTGCACATCAGTCTCCAACCTCTGCTCTCTGTAACAGGCCTTCTGCACCTCAGTCTGAAAACTCTGCTCTCTGCAACGATCCTTCTGCACATCAGTCTCCAACCTCTGCTCTCTGTAAAAGTCCTTCTGTAACTCAGTCTCCAAACTCTGCTCTCTGTAAGATCCTTTTGCAACCCAGTCTTTAAACTCTGCTCTCTGTAACTGTCCTTCTGCACCCCAGTCTCCAAGCCCTGCTCTGTAACAGGTCTTCTGCTCACCAATCTCCAAACTCTGCTTTCTGTAACAGGCCTTTTGACCCAGTCTCCAACCTCTTCTCTCTTCAACGATCCTTCTGCACCCGTCTCCAACCACTGCCCTCTGAAACAGTCCTTCTGTACCGCAGTCTCCAAACTATGGTATCTGTAAGGGTCCTGCTGCACCTCAGTCTCCAATCTGTGCTCTCTGTAAAATACCTACTGCACCCCAGTCTTCAACCTGTGCTCTCTGTAAAAGTCCTTCTGCACCACAGTCTCCAAACTCTGCTCCCTTTAAGGATTTTTCTGCACCCCAGTCTCCAACCTCTGCTCTCTGCAACAATCCTTCTGCACCCCAGTCTCAAAACTCTGTTCTCTAAAACAGTCCTTATGCACCCCAGTCTCCAACCTCTGCTCTCTGTAACAGTCCTTTTAAATCGGAATCTCCTACCTCTGCTCTCTGTAACAGTCCTTCTGCACCCCAGTCTCCAACATCTGCTTTCTTTTTCAGTCATTCTTCACCCCAGTGTCCAAACTCTGCTCTCTGTAACAGTCGTTCTGCACCCCAGTCTCCAGCCTCTGCTTTATGTAACAGTCCTTTTGAACCGGAGTCTCCTACCTCTGATCTCTGTAACGGTTCTTGTGCACCCCAGTCTCCAACATCTGCTTTCTCTATCAGTCCTTCAGTACCCCAGTCTTCAACCTCTGCTCTCTGCAACATTCCTTGTGCACCCCATTCTCCAGCCTTCACTCTCTGTAAGATCCTTTTGCACACCAGTCTCCTACCTCTGCTCGCTGAAACAGTCCTTCTGCAACCCAGTCTCCAAACTCTGCTCTCTGTAACAATAATTCTGCACCTCAGTCTCCAACCCTCTTCTCTCTACAAAGGTCCTTCTGCACCCCAGTCTCTAACCTCTGTTCTCTAAAACAGTCCTACTTCACCCCAGTCTCAAACCTCTGCATTCTGTAACAGTTTTTCTGCACCCCAGTCTCCAACATCTGCTCTTTGCAACAGTCCTTCTGCACCTAAGTCTCAAAACTCTGCTCTTTGTAAGATCCTTCTGCAACCCAGTCTCCAAACTCTGCTCTCACTAAAAGTCCTTCTGCACCCCAGTTTCCTAACTCCGATCTCTAGAACAGGCCTTCTTCGCCCCATTCTCTAACCTCTGCTCTCTGTAAGATTGTTTCTGAACCCCAGTCTCCAACGTCTACTCTCTGCAACAGTCCTTCTGCACCGAAACATCTGCTCTCTTTAACAGTCCTTCTATAACCCAGTCTTCAACTTCTGCTCTCTGCAACAGTCCTTCAACACCCCATTCTCCATACTCTGCTCACCCCAACAATCCTTCTGCACCCCAGTCTCCAACCTCTGCTCTCTGCAACAGTACTTCTGCACCCCAGTCTTTAAACCTTTGCTCTCTGTAACACTCCGTCTGTACCGCAGTCTCCAAACTTTGTTCTTTGTAAGGGTTCTTATGCACCCAGTATTCAAACTCTGCTTTCTGTATCCGTCGTTGTCCACCCCAGTCCTCAAACTCTGCGCTCTGTAACATTCCTTCTGCAGCTCAATCTGCAACCTCTGCTCTCTGCAACAGTCTTTCTATACCCCAGTCTCCATCCTCTGCTCTCTGGAACAGTCGTTTTGTACCCAAGACTCCAACATTTGCTCCCTGAAACAGTTCTTCTCCAGCCCAGTCTCCAACCTCTGCTCTCTGTAAGGGTCCTTCTGCACCAGAGTCTTCAACCTCTGCTTTCTGTATCAGTTCTTCTGCAACCCAGTCTCCAACCTCTTATCTATGTATCAATCCTTCTGCACCTCAGTCTCAAAGTCTCCTCTCTGCAACGGTCCTTCTGCACCTCAGTCTGGAAACTTTTCTCTCTGTAACAGTGGTTCTGAACCTCAGTCTCCAAACTCTGCTTTCTGTAACATCCTTCTGCAACCCGGTCTCCAAACTCTGCTCTCTCTAAAAGTCCTTCTGCACCCCAGTCTCCAAACTCTGCTCTCAGTAACAAGTCTTCTTCAACCTATTCTCCACCTTCTGCTCTCTGTAAGACGTCCTTCTGCACCCCAGTCTCCAACCTCTGCTCTCTGCAACGATCCTTCTGAACCCCAGTCTCCAACGTCTACTCTCTGCAACAGTCCTTCTGCACCCAAGTCTCCTACATCTGCTCTATGCAACAGTCCTCTGAACCTCAGTCTGATAACTCTGCTCTCGGCAATGATCCTTCTGCACCCCAGTCTCTAAACTCCGCTCTCTGTAACAGTCATTCTGCACCTCAGTCTCCAACCTCTGCTCTCTGTAAGATCCTTCTGAAACCCAGTCTTTTAAAGTCTGCAATCTGTAACAGTCCTTCTGCATCCCAGTCCCCAAACTCTGCTCTCTGTAACAGGCCTTCGGCACCCCAGTCTCAAAACTCTGCTCTCAGAAACAGGCCATCTGCTTCCAGTCTCCAACTTCTTCTCTCTGCCACGAACCTTCTGCACCCCAGTCCCCAACCTCAGCTCTCTGAAAGATCCTTCTGCACCCCAGTCTCCAAACTCTGCTCTATGTGAGAGTCCTTCTGCACCCCAGTCTCCAACCTCTGCTCTCTTTAACAGTCCTGTACCGCAGTGTCCAAACTCTGTTCTCTGTAACGTTCCTTCTGCACCCCAATTTTCAAACTCTGCTTCCTGTAACAGTTTTTCTGCACCTGAGTCTCCAAACTCTGCTCTCTGTAACAGTACTTCTACACACCAGTCTTCAACTACTGCTCTTTGTAAATATCCACCTGCACCTAGTCTGAAACCTCTGCTCTCCACGATTCTTCTGCACCCCAGGTTCCAAACACTGCTCTTTGTAACAGTCCCCCTGCACCTCAGTCTCCAACGTTTGCTCTATGTAAGATCCTTAAGAAACCCAGTCTCCAAACTCTGCTCTCTATAACAGTCCTTCTGCACCCAGTCTCCAACTTCTCCTCTCTGTAACAGGCCTTCTGCATGCCAGTCTCCAATCTCTGCTCTATGCAAAGATAATTCTGCACGCTTGTCTCCAACCTCTGCTCTCTGCAATGAGCCTACTGCACTCCAGTCTCCAACCTCTTATCTCTGAAACAGTCCTTCTGCACCTCAGTCTCCAACTTCTGCTCTGTGTAGGATCATTCTGCACCCCTGTCTCCAAGCTCTGCTCCTTGCAACGATCTTTCTGCACCCCAGTCTCCAACCTCTGCTCTATGTAACAGGACTACTGCACATAAGTCTCAATCCTCTGCTCTCTGCAACAGTCCTTCTGCACTCCAGTCTCCAACATCTGCTCTCCGCAACAGTCCTTCTGCACCCCAGTCTCCAAACTCTGCTCTCCGCAAGAGTATTTCTGCACCCCGTCTCCAACCTCTGCTCTCTGCAACAGTACTTCTGCACCACACTCTCCAACCTCTGCTCTCTGTAAGATCCTTCTGCACCCCAGTTTCCAAACTCTGGTCTCTGTAACATTCCTTTTCTATCCCAGTCTTTAACCTCTGCTTTCTGCATGTGTCCTGCGGCACCCCAGTCTCCAACCTCTGTCCTCTGCAACAGTCCTTCTGCTAACCAGTCTCCAACATCTGCTCTCTGTAACAGTCCTTCTGTACCGCAGTTTCCAACATCTGCTCTCCATAACTTGTCCTTCTGTACCCCAGTCTTCAAACTCTGCTTTCTGTATCAGTCCTTCTAAACCCCAGTCTAAAACCTCTACTCTCTGTATCTATCCTTCTGCACCTCAGTCTCCAACCTGTGCTCTCTGTAACATTCCTTCTGCACCCGAGTCTCCAACCTATGCTCTCTGTAATATTTTTTCTATACCGCAGTCTCCAAACTCTGTCTCTGTAATGGTTTTTCTGCACCCCAATTGACAACCTCTGCTTTATGTAACAGTGCTTCTGCACCTCAGTCTCCAAACTCTGCTCTCTATAACAGTCCTTCTACATCTCAGTCTTCAAATTCTACTCTCTGTAACAGTCCTTCTGCACCTCAGTCTGAAACCACTGGTCTCTGCACGATCCTTCTGCACCCCAGTCTCCAACCACTGCTCCCTGTAACAGTCCACCTTCACCTCAGTTTCCAACCTCTGCTCTTTGTAGGATCCTTCAGATACCCTGTCTCCAAACTCTCCTCTTAGTAACAGGCCTTCTGCACGCCAGTTTCCAATCTCTGCTCTCTGTAGAAAACCTTCTGCACCCCAGTCTCCAACCACTGCTCTCTGCATCGATCTTTCTGCACCCAAGTCTCCAAAATCTGCTCTCTGAAATGATCCTACTCAACCCCAGTCTCCAACCTCTGATCTCTGCCACAGTCCTACTGCCACCTCATTCTCCAAATTCTGCTTTCTGTAGGATCCTTCTGCACCCCAGTATCCAAACTCTGTTCTTTGTAACAGTCCTTCTGCACCTGCGTGTCTAACCTCTGCTCTCTGTAACAGGACTTCCAAACCTCAGTCTCTAAACTCTGCTCTCTGCAACAGTCCTTCTGCAAACCACTCTCCAAACTCTGCTCTCTACAACAATCCTTCTTGCACCCTAGTTACCAAGATCTGCTCTCTGCAACAACTCTTCTGCTCCCGAGTCTCCTACTTCTGCTCTCTGTAATCGTCCCTTCTGCACCTCAGTCTCCCAACTCTGCTCTGTTTATTATCCTTCAGCAACACAGTCTTTAAACTCTGGCACTCTGTAACAGTCCTTCTGCACAACAGTCTCCAACCTCCTCTCTCTGTAACAGGACTTTTGCAAACAATCTCCAAACTTTGCTCTCTGTAATATCCTCTGCACCCAGTCTCCAACCTCTTCTCTCTGCAACGATTCTTCTCCACCCAAGTCTCCAATATCCGCTTTCTGCAATTGTCCTTTTGCATCCCAATCTGCAAACTCTGCTTTCTGTAAGATCCATCTGAACCCCAGTCTCCAACCTCAACTCTCTCCAACAGTCCTTCTATACACCAGTCTCCATCCTCTGCTCTCTGGAATAGTCGTTTTGAACCCAGACTCCAACATCTGCTCTCTGAAACAGTTCTTCTCCAGCCCAGTCTCCAACCTCTGCTCTCTGCAACGGTCTTTCTGCACGTCAGTCTCCAAACTCTTCTCTCTGTAACAGTGCTTCTGCACCTCAGTCTCCAACCTCTGCTCTCTGTAACATCCTTCTGCAACCCGGTCTCCAAACTCTGCTCTCTCTAAAAGTCCTTATGCTCTCTGTAAGAGTCCTTTTGCACCCCAGTCTCCAACCTCTGCTATCTGCAACGATCCTTCTGAACCCCAGTCTCCAATGTCTACTCTCTGCAACAGACCCTCTGCACCCAAGTCTCCAACCTCTGCTCTCTTTAACTATCTGCACCTCAATCTCCAACCCCTGCTCTCTGCAAAAATACTTCTGCACCTCAGTCTTCAAAAACTACTCTCTGTAAATGTACTTCTGAACCACTTGTCCAAACTCTGCTCTCCGTAACAGGCCTTCTGCACCCAGTCTCCAAACTCTGTCTTTTATATCAATCCTTCTTCACCCCAGTCTCAAAATTTTGCTCTCTACAACGATCCTTCTGCACCCTAGTTTCCAATCTCTGCTCTATATAACAGGCCTTTTGCACCCAAATCTCCCACCTCTTATCTCTGTAACAGTCCTCTTGCAACCCAGTCTCCAACCTCTGCTCTCTGCAACAGTCCTTTGCACCTCAGTCTCCAAACTCAGCTCTCTGCATCGATCCTTCTGAACCTCAGTCTCTAAACTCTACTCTCTGTTACAGTCCTTCTGCACCCTGGTCTCCAAACCACTGCTGTCTGCAAAGATCCTTCTGCACACCCAGTCTCCAAAGTCTGCTCTCTGCAACAGTCCTTCTGCACACCAGTCTCAAACCTCTACTCTCTGTAACAATCCTTCTGCAACCCAGTCTCCAACCCCTGCTCTCTGCAATGATCTTTTTGCACCGCAGTCTCCAAAGTTTGCTCTCTGCAAAAGTCCTTCTGCACCCCAGTCTCCAACCTCTGCTCTCTGTAACAGTCCTTCTGTAACTCAGTCTCCAAACTCTGCTCTCTGCAAAAGTCCTTCTGCACCCCAGTCTCCAACCACTGATCTCTGCAACAGTCCTTCTTCACCCCAGTTTCCAACATGTGCTCTCTGCAAAATCCTTCTGCACCTCAGTTTGAAAACCCAGTTCTCTGAAACGATCCTTCTGCACCCTAGTCTCCAACCTCTGCTCTCTGTAACAGTCCTGCTGCACCTTGGTCTACAACCTCTGCTCTCTGTAAGATCCCTTTGCAACCTTTTCTAAAAACTCTTCTCTCTGTAACAGTTCTTCTGCACCCCAGTCTCCAACCATTGTTCTCTGTAACAGTCCTTTTGCACCTCAGTCTCAAACCTCTGCTCTCTGCAAAAGTCCTTCTACACCCCATTCTCTAACCTCTATTCTCTGCAACAGTCTTTCTGAACCACAGTCTCCAACCTCTGCAGTCTACAACAGTCTTTCTGTACCCTAATCTCCAACTTATGCTCTCTGTAACGGTCCTTATGTACAGCAGTCTACAAACTCTGCTCTCTCTAACGGTCCTTCTGCACCCCAGTCTCCAAGCTCTGCTCTCTGTATCAGTACTTCTGCACCCCAGTCTCTAAACTCTTCTCTCTGTAACATTCCTTCTGCACCGCAGTCTCCAACCTCTGCTCTTTGTGACAGTTCTTCTGCACCCCAGTTTCCAAACTATGCTCTCTACAACAGTTTTTCTGCACCCCAGATTCCAACCTTTGCACTCTGAAACAGTCCTTCTCCACCCCAGTCTCCAACATCAGCTGCTGTAACAGGCCTCCTCTACTGCGGTCTCCAAATTCTAATCTCTGTGATTTTCCTTATGCACCACAGTCTCCGACCTCTGCTTTCTCTATCAGTCCTTCTGCACCCCAGTCTCCAACCTGTGCTCTCTGTAACAGTCCTTCTGCATCTCAGTCTCCAAACTCTGCTCTCTGCAACATTCCTTCTGCACCCAATCTCCAAACTCTGCTTCCTCCAACAGTCCTTTTACAACAAATCTCCAAGCTCTGCTATCTGCAGCAGTCTTTCTGCACCCCAGTCTGCAACATCTGCTAGTCTGTAACAATCTTTCTGCACCTCAGTCTCCAACCTCTACTCTTTGTAACAGTCGTTCTGCACCGCAGTATCCAATCTCTGCTCTGTGTAAGATCTTTCTGTAACCCAGTCTTCAATCTCTTCCCTCTGAAACAGTCCTTTTGCACTCTTTCTCCAAACTCTTCTCTCTGTTCCTGGCCTTCTGCACTCCAGTCTCCAAGCTCTTTTCTGTAAAAATACTTCTGCACCCCAGTCTCAAACCTCTGATCTCTACAACGATCTTTCTTCACCCCAGTCTCTAACGTCTACTCTCTGCAATAGTCCTTCTGCACCCGAGACTCCAACAACTGCTCTCTGCAACAGTCCTTCTTCACCTCAGTCTGAAAACTCTGTGCTCTGCAATGATCCTTCTGCACCCCAGTCTCCAAACTCTGCTCTCTGTAACAGTCCTGCTGCACCTCAGTCTCCAAACTCTGCTCTCATTAAGATCCTTCTGTAACCCTGTCTCCAAACTCTGCTCTCTGTAACATTCTTTCTGCACCCCAGTCTCCAACCTCTTCTCTCTGTATCAGACCTTTTAAACCCATATTTACAACCTCTACTGTCTATAACGTTCCTTCTAAACCTCAGTTACCAACTTCTGCTCTCTGCAACAATCTTCTGCACCTCAGTCTCTAAGCTCTGCTCTCTGCAACAATCATTCTGCACCTCTGTCTCCAAAGTCTGCTCTCAGCAACACTTTTTCTGCACCCCAGTTTCCAACCTCTGCTCTCTTTTAGATCCATCTGCACACCAGTTTCCAAACTCTGTTCTATAAAATATTTCTTTTCTATCCCAGTCTCCAACCTCTTCTTTCTGCAACAATCCTGTAGCACCCGAGTCTCCAACCTCTGTTCTCTACAAAAGTCCTTCTGCTCCCCAGTCTCCAAACTCTTCATATGTAACAGTCCTACTGTACTGCAATCTCCAACCTCTGCTCTCTGTAATTGTTCTTCTGCACCCCAGTCTCCAAACTCTGCTGTCTGTAACAGGCCTTCTGCACAACAGTCTCCAAACTCTGATCTTTGTAACAGGCCTTCTGCATCCCAGTCTCCAATCCCTTCTCTCTGCAACGATCCTTCTGCACCCCAGTGTCAAAACTCTGTTCCTTGCAACAGTTCGTCTGCACCCCAGACTCATACCTCTGCTCTATGTAAAATCCTTCTGAATCCCAGTATCCAAACTCTGCTCCCTGTAAGAGTCCTTCTGCACTTCAGTCTCCTAGCTCTACTCTCTGCAACAGTCAATTTGAACCCCAGTCTCCAACCTCTCCTCTCTGTAAGATCCATCTGAACCCAAGTATCCAACCTCTGCTCTCTGTAACAGTCTTCCTGCAACCCAGTCACCAAACTCTGCTCTCTGCAAGATCCTTCTAGACCCCAGTCTCCAACCTCTGCTCTCTGCAACAGTCCTTCTGCACCACAGTCTCCAACCTCTGCACTCTGTAACAGTTTTTCTATACTAAAGTCTCCAAAATCTGGTATCTGTAACGGTTCTTCTGCACCCAAATTTCCAAACTCTGCTTTTGTAACAGTCCTTCTGCACCTCAGTCTCCAAACTCTGCTCTCTGTAGCAGGCCTTCTGCACCCCAGTCTTCAAAATCTGCTCTCTCCAAAGATCTTTCTGCACCCCAGTCTCCAACCATTGCTCTCTGAAATGATCCTACTGCACCCGAATGTCCAAACTCTGATCTCTGCAACAGTCCTTCTGAACCTCAGTCTTCAAATTCTGCTCCCTTTAAGACCAATCTGAACCCCAGTCTCCTAAGTTTGCTCTCTGCAACAGTCCTTCAGCACCACAGTCTCCAACCTCTGCTTCCTGTAACAGTCCTTCTACACCCCAGTCTCCAAACTCTGCTCTTTTTAAGATTCTTTTTGCACATCAGATTACTAACTCTGCTCTCTGCAACAGTCCTTCTGAACTCCAGACTTGAAACTCTGCTCTCCTCAACCCTCCTTCTGCACTCCAGTCTCAAAACTCTGCTCTCTACAACAGTCCTTCTTCACCCGAGTCTCAAACCTCTGCTCTCTGCAACAGTCCTTCTGCACCCCAGTCTCCAAACTCTGCTCTCTGCAACGATCTTTCTTGACCCCAGTCTCCAACCTCTGCTCTCTGTAACAATCCTTCTGCACAACAGAGTCCAAACTCTTCTCTCTGTAAGATCCTTCTGCACTCCAGTTTCCAAACTCTGCTCTCTGTAACATTCCTTCTCCACCCCAGTCTTTAACCTCTGATTTCTTCAAGTTTCCTGTGGCACCCCAGTCTCCAACCTCTTTCCTCTGCAACAGTCCTTCTGCTCCCCAGTCTCCAACCTCTGCTCTCCGTAACGGTCCTTCAGCACCCCAATCTCCCAACTCTTCTTTCTGTATCAGTCCTTCTGAACCTCAGTCTCAAACCTCTGCTCTCTATATCTATCCTTCTGCACCTCAGTCTCCAACCTGTACTCTCTGTAACATTCCTTCTGCACCCAAATTTCCAACCTCTGCTTTCTGTAACACTCCTTCTGCACCTCAGTCTCCAACTTGTGCTCTCTGTAACATTCCTTCTGCACCCCAGTCTCCAACCTCTTCTCTCTGTAACAGTTTTTCTGTACCACATTCTACAAACTCTTGTCTCTGTAATGGTCCTTCTGCACCCCAATTTCCAACCTCTGCTTTCTGTAACAATCCTTCTGCACCTCAGTCTCCAACTTTGCTCTCTGTAACAGTCCTTCTGCACCCCAGTCTCCAACCACTGCTCTCTGTAACAGTCCACCTGCACCTCAGTCTCCAACATCTCCTGTAACAGGCCTTCTGCACATCAGTCTCCAAACTCTTCTCTCTGTAGCAGGCCTTCTGGACACCAGTCTCCAAAATCTGCTCTCTGCAACGATCCTTGTGCACCCCAGTCTCCAACATCAGCTCTCTGCAATGATCCAACTTCACCCCACACTCCAACCTCTGATCTCCACAACAATCCTTCTGCACCTCAGTCTCCTAATTCTCCTCTCTGTAAGATGCTTCTGCAAACCTGAATCCAATTTCTGCTCTCTGTAACAGTCATTCTGCTCCTCAGTCTCCTACTTCTGCTCTCCTAACAGTCCTTCTTCACCTCAGTCTCCCAAATCTGCTCTCTGTAAGATCATTTTGTAACCAAGTATTTAAACTCTGCACTCTGTAACAGTCCTTCTGCACAACAGTCTCCAACCTCTTCTCTCTGCAATGATTCTTCTCCACCCCAGTCTCCAACATCTGCTCTCTTCAACAGTACTTCTGCACCCCAGTCACCAAACTCTGCTCTCTGTAACAGTCCTTTTTTCACCCCCGTCTCCAAACTCTGCTCTCTGCAACGATCCTTCTGGAACCCAGTCTCTAACGTCTGCTCTCTACAACAGTCCTTCTGCACCACAGTCCTCAACCTCTGCTCTCTGTAAGATCCTTCTGCACTGCAGTTTCCAAACTCTGCTTACTGTAACATTCCTTCTCCAACCCAGTCTTCAACCTCTCTCCTCTGCAACAGTCCTTCTGCTCCCCAGTCTCCGAGATCTGCTCTCTGTAACAGTCCTTTTGTACCGCAGTCTCTAACCTCTGCTCTTCGTAACGGTCCTTCTACACCCCAGTCTCCAACCTCTGCTTTCTGTATCAGTATGTCTGATCCCCAGTCTCGAACCTCTGTTCTCTGTATCTATCCTTCTGCACCTCAGTCTCCAACCTGTGCTCTATGTAAGAGTCCTTCTGCACCCCAGTCTCCAACATCTGCTCTCGATAACAATCCTATATCGCAGTCTCCAACCTCTGCTCTCTGTAAACGTCTTTCTGCAACCCAATTTCCAAACTCTGCTTCCTGTAATAGTCCTTCCGCACCTGAGTCTCCTAGCTCTGCTCTCTGTAACACTCCTTCTACACCTCAGTCTCTAACCTCTGTTCTTTGTAACAGTCCTTCTGCACCTCAGTCTGAAACCTCTGCTCTGTGCACTACCCTTTTGCACCTAGTCTTCAACCACTGCAGTCTGTAACAGTGAAGTTACACGTCAGTCTGCAACCTCTGCTCTATGTAAGTTCTTTCAGCAACCCAGTCTCTGCTCTCTGTAACACTCCTTCTATACCGCAGTCTCCAACCGCTGCTCTTTGTAAAAATCCTTCTGCACCCCAATTTCCAAACTCTGCTCTCTGTAACAGTCCTTCTGCACCCCAGTCTCCAACCTCGCCTCTCTGTAACAGGCCTTCTGCACTCCAGTCTCAAAAGTCTGCTCTCTATAGCAGGCCTTTGCACCCCAATTTCCATCCTATGCTCTCTGCAACGATCCTTCTGCACCCCAGTCTCGAACCTTTGCTCTCTTCAATTATCCTATTGCACCCCAGTATCCAACCTCTGATCTCTGCAAAAGTCTTCTGCACCTCAGTCTCCAAATTCTGCTCTCTGTAAGATCCTTCTGCACCCCTGTCTCCAACCTCTGCTCTGTGTAACAGTCCTTCTGCACCCCAGTCTCCAAACTCTGCTCTCTGCAACAGTCTTTCTGCACCCTAGTTACCAACATCTGCTCTCTGCTACAGTACTTCTGCACCCCAGTCTTCAACCTCTGCTCTCTGTAACAGTCCTCCTGTACTGTAGTATCAAAACTATACTCTCTGTAATGGTCTTTCTGCACCCCAGACTCAAATCTGTGCTTTCTGTATCAGTCCTTCTGTCCCCCAGTCTCCAAACTCTGCTCTCTGTAAGAGTCCTTCTTCATCTCAGTCTCCAACCTCTGATCTCTGCAGAGTCCTTCTGCAACTCAGTCTCCAACCTCTGCTTTATAAAACAGTTCTTCTGGACCCTAGTTATCAATACCTGCTCTCTGCAACAGTCCTTCTGCACTACAGTCTCCAACATCTGCTCTCTGCCACAGTCATTCTGCACCTCAGTCTGAAAACTCTGCTCCCTGAAACGACCCTTCTGCACCCCTCTGCTCTCTGTAACAATCCTTTTGCACCTCAGTCTTTCAACTCTGTCCTCTGTTTTATCCTTCTGCAAACAAGTCTTTAAACTATGCACTCTTTAACAGTCCTTCTGCACAACAGTCTCCAACCTCTGCTCTCTTTAACAGAACTTCTGCCACCCAGTCTCCAAACTCTGCTCTGTGTAACAGGCCTTCTGCACCACAGTCTTTAACCTCTTCTCTCTGCAACGATTCTTCTCCACCTCAGTCTCCAACCTCTGCTCTGTGCAACAGTCCTTTTGCACCCCAGTCTCTAAACTCTGCTCTCTGTAAGATCCATCTGAACCCCAGTCTCTAAACTGTGCTCTCTGTAACAGTCCTTTTGCACCCCAGTCTCCAAACTCTGCTCTCTGTAAGAGTCCTTCTGCACCCCAGTCTCCAAACTCTGCTATCTGTAACAGTCTGTCTGCACCTCATTCTCCAACCTCTTCTCTCTGCAACAGTCTTTCTTCTCCCCAGTCTCTGAGATCTGCTCTCTGTAAAAGTCCTTCTGTACCGCAGTGTCCAACCAGTGCTCTCATTTTCAGTTCTTCTACATCCCAGTCTCCAAACTCTGCTTTCTGTATCAGCCTGTCTGAATCCCAGTATCCAGGCTCTGTTCTCTGTATCCATCCTTCTGAACCTAAGTCTCCACCTTTTGCTTTCTGTAAGAGACTTTTTGCATCCCAGTCGCCAAACTCTGCTCTCGGTAACAGTCCTAAACCACAGTCTCCAAACTCTGCTCTCTTTAACGTTACTTCTGCAATGCAATTTCCAACCTCTGCTTGCTGTAACAGTCCTTCTGCACCTCAGTCTCCAAACTATGATCTCTGCAACAGTCATTCTACATCCCACTCTCCAACATCTGGTCTCTGCAACAGTCCTTATGCATTACAGTCTGAAAACTCTGCTGTCTGCAATGAATCTCCTGCACCCCAGTCTCCAACCTCAGGTGTCTGTTACAATCCTTCTGCACCTCAGTCTCCAAACTCTGCTCTCTGTAAGATCCATCTGAACTCCAGTCTCTTACCTCTACTCTCTGTAACAGTTCTTCTATACCTCAGTCTCCAAACTCTTCTCTCTGCAACAGTTTTTCTGCACCCCAGTCTCCAACATCTGCTCTCTGTAACAGTCTTTCTGCACCTCAGTCTCCAAACTCTGCTCTCTGCAACAACCTTCTGCACCACAGTCTGCAAACTCTGCTCTCTGCAGCGATCTTTCTAGACCCCAGTCTCCAACGTCTGCTCTCTGCAACAGTCCTTCTGCACCACAGTCTCCAACCTGTGCTCTCTGTAAGATCTTTCTGCACTCCAGTTTCCAAACTCTGCTCTCTAACATTCCTTCTAGAACCCAGTCACCAACCTCTGCTTTCTGCAAGGGTCCTGCGGCACCCCTGTCTCCAAACTCTGTTCTCTGCAACAGTCTTTCTGCTCCCCAGTCTCCAGGATCTGCTCTCTGTAACAATCCTTCTGTACCGCAGTCACCAAACTCTGCACTCTGTAACGGCCCTTCTGCACCCCAATCTGCAACCTCTGCTTTCTGTATCAGTCCTTCTGAACCCCAGTCTCCAACCTCTGCTCTCTGTGTCTATCTGTCTGCACCTCAGTCTACAACCTGTGATTTCTGTAACAGTCCTAATGCACCCAAGTCTCCCACCTCTGCTCTCTGTAACAATCCTTCTATACCGTAGTCTCCAAACTCTGCTCTCTGTAAAGGTCCATCTGCACCCCAATTTCCAACCTCTGCTTTCTTTAACAGTCCTTCTGCACCTCAGTCTCTAAACTCTGCTCTCGGTATCAGTCCTTCTACACCTCAATCTCCAACTTCGGCACTCTGTAACAGTACTTGTGCACCTCAGTCTGAAACCTCTGCTCTCCACGACCCTTCTGCACCCCAGTTTTCAACCACTGCTCTCTGTAACAGTCCACCTGTATCTTAGTCTCCAACCTCTGCTCTCTGTAAGATCCTTCAGCAACCCAGTTAACACTCTGCTCTCTGTAACTGTCCTTCTGCACCCCAGTCTCCAACCTCTTCTCTCTGTAACAGGCCTTCTCTAAGCCAGTCTACAAATCTGCTCTCTGTAGCATGCATTTTGCACCCTAGTCTCCAATCTCTGCTCTCTGCAATGATCCTTCTGCACCCCAGTATTTAAACTCTGCTCTCTGCAATGATCCTACTGCACCCCAGTCTCCAACCTCTGATCTCCAGAACAGTCCTTCTGCACCTCAGTATAAAATTCTGCTCTCTGTAAGATCCTTCTGAACCACTGTCACCAAACTCTGATCTCTGCAACAGTCCTTCGGCACCCTAGTTACCAACATCTGCTCTATTTTACAGTCCTTCTGCACCCCCGTCCCCAACCTCTGCTCTCTGTAACAGTTCTCCTGTACTGCAGAATCAAAACTCTGCTCTCTGTAATGGTCTTTCTGTACCCCAGACTCCAATATCTGCTTTCTGTATTAGTCCTTCTTCACCCCAGTCTCAAACATCTGCTCTCTATAACAGTCCTTCTGCACCTCAGTTTCCAACCTCTGCTCTCTGCAAAAGTCTTTCTACATCGCAGTCTAAAACCTCTACTCTCTGCAACAGTCCTTCTGCACCTCAGTCTCCAACCTCTGCTCTAAGCAAGGGTCCTACTGCACCTCAGTCTCCAACCTCTACTCTTTGTAACAGTGCTTCTTCACCTCAGTCTCCAATCACTGATCTCTGTAAGATCCTTCTGCAACCCAATCTCCAAACTCTTCTCTCTGTACCAGTCCTTAATCACCCCAGCCTCCAAACTCTTTTCTCTGTAACAGGCCGTCTGCACCCCAGTCTCCAACCTCTGCTCTCTATATCAGTCCATCTGCATGCCAGTCTCAAACGTCTGCTTTCTGCAATGATTCTTCTGCACCCCAGTCTCCAAACTCTTTTCACTGCAACAGTCCTTGTACAATCAAGTCTACAACATCTGCTCTCTGCAAAATTTCTTCTGTACCTCAGTCTGAAAACTCTGATCTCTGAAATAATCCTTCTGCACCCCAGTCTCCAAACTCTGCTCTCTGTAACTGTCCTATAGAATCTCAATGGCCAACGTCTGCTTTAAGCAACAGTCCTTCTGCACCTCAGTCTCCAAACTCTGCTCTCTGCAACATTCCTTTTACACCCCAGTATCAAAACTTTGCTCTCTGTAAAAGTCCGTCTGCACCCCAGTCTGCAACCTCTGCTTTCTGTAACAATCCTTCTGCACCCCAGTCTCGAACATTTGCTCTCTGTAACCGTCCTTCTGCATCTCAGTCTCCAAACACTTTTCTCTGTAAGATACTTCTGAAACCCAGTCTCCAACGTCTCCTCTCTGTAACAGTCCTTCTACACCCCAGTCTTTAACCTCTGCTCTCTGCAAAAGTCCTTCTGCACCTCAGTCTTCAAACTGTGCTTTCTGCAACAGTCCTTCTGCAATCAAATCTCCAACTTCTGCTTTTGCAACATTCCTTCTGCACCCCAGTGCCAACCTGTGCTCTCTGTAAAAGTCCTTCACCCCATCTCAAACCTCTGCTCTCTGCAACGATCCTTCTATACCTCAGTCTCGAACCTCTCCTTTCTGCAACAATCCGTCTAAACCCTAGTGTGACAACTCTGCTAGCTGCAACAGTTTTAGTTAACCCCAGTCTGCAACAGTTCTACTGTACCTCAGTCTGAAAACTGCTCTCTGCAATAATCCATCCTGCACCCCAGTCTCCAACCTCTGCTCTCTGTAAAAGTCCTTCTGTACCTCAGTCTCCAATCACTGCTCTCTGCAACAGTCCTCCTACACCCCAGTCTCCATACTCTGATGGCCCCAACGATCCTTCTGCACCCCAGTCTCCAAACTCTGTTCTCTACATCAGTTCTGATGCACCCCAGACTCCAACCTCGGCTCTCTATAAAAGTCCTTCTGTACCACAGTCTCCAACCTGTGTTCTCTGTAAGGGTCCTTATGCACCCCAGTATCCAACCTCTTTTTTCTGTATCAGTCATTTTGAACCACAGTCTCCAAACTCTACCCTCTGTAAGAGTCCTTCTGCAACTCAGTCTGCAAACTCTGCACTCTTCAAGAGTCCTTGTGCACCCCAGTCTCCATTCTCTGCTCTCTGCAACAGTCCTTTTTCACCACAGTCTCCAACATCTTCTCTCTGCAACAGTCATTCTCCACCCCAGTCTCCAAACTTTGCTCTCTTTAACAGTCTTTCTGTACTGCATTATTCAACCTCTGTTCTCCATAAGGGTATTTCTTCATTCGAGTCTCCAACCTCTGCTTTCTGTGTCAGTTCTTCTGCATCCCAGTCTCCAAACTCTGCTCTGAGTAACTGTCCTTCTGCACCTTAGTCTCCAACCTCTGCTCTCTGCTACAGTCCTTCTGGACCCCAATCTCCAACCTCTACTCTCTGTAACAGTCGTTGCACATACCAGTCTAAAACCACTTCTCTCTGCAACAGTCCTTCTGCACCCCAGTCTCTAACCTCTGCTCTTTGTAACAATCCTACTGCACCTCAGTCTCCAAACTCTGCTCTCTACAACGTTCCTTCTACACCTCAGTCTCCAACTTCTACTCTCTGTAACAGTGCTTCTGCACCTAAGTCTCCATTCTCTGCTCTCTGTAAGATCCTTCTTCAACCCAGTCTCAAAACTCTGCTCTCTGTAACAGTCCTTCATCACCCCAGTCTCCAAATTCTGCTCTCTGTCGCAGGCCTTTTGCACTCCAGGGGCGTCTCCAACCTCTGCTCTCTGTATCAGTCTAACTGCACCCCAGTCTCTAACATCTGCTCTCTGCAACGATCTTTCTGCACCCCAATCTCCAACCTCTGCTCGCTGCAACAGTCCGTGTGCAACCCAGTCTACAACATCTGCTCTCTGCAACAGTTCTTCTGTACCTCAGTCTGGAAACTCTGCTTTTGGCAACAATTTTTTAGCACCCGAGTCTCCAACTTTTGCTCTCTGAAACAGTCCTTCTGCCCCTAGTCTCCAAACTCTGCTTTCAGCAGCAGTCTTTTTGCACCCCAGTCTCCATTATCTGCTCTCTGCAACATTTCTTCTGCTCCCCAGTATCAAACCAGTGCTCTCTGTAAAAGTCCGTCTGCACCCCAGTCTCCAACCTCTGCTCTTTGTAACTATCCTTCTGCACCTCAGTCTCGAACCTCCGCTCTCTATAAATGTCCTTTTGCACCTATGTCTCCAAACGCTTTTCTCTGTAAAATCCTTCTGAAACCCAATCTCTAACGTCTGCTCTCTGTTACAGTCCTTCTGCACCTCAGTCTCCAACCTCTGCTCTCTGCAACAGTCCTTCTGCACCCCAGTCTCCAACCTCTGCTCTCTGCAGTAATCCTTCTCCACCCCAGTCTCCAAGGTCTGCTCTCTGCCACAGTCCTTCTGCATTCCAGACTCCAAACTCTTCTCACTGTAAGATCCTTCTGCAAACCAGTCTCCAACCTCTTCTCTCTTCCAAATTCTTTCTGCACCGCAGTCTCCAACCTCTTTTCTCTGCATCAGTCCTTCTGCGCCACAGTTTCCAATATCTACTCTCTGCAACAGTTCTTCTTCACACCAGTCTCCAACCTCTGTTCTCTGTAACAGTCCTTCTGTACTGCAGTCTCCAACCACTGCTCTCTGTAAGGGTCCTTCTGCACCCGAGTTTCCAAACTTTGTTTTGTGTAACTGTCCTTCTGCACCTTAGTCTTTAACCTCTGCTCTCTGCTACAGTACTTCTGCACCCCAATCTTCTTCCTCTACTCTCTGCAAACAGTCCTTCTACACACCAGTCTAAAACCTCTGCTCTCTTCAATAATCCTTATGCACCCAGTCTCCATCCTCTGCTCGCTGTATCAATCCTTCTGCACCCCAGGTTCTAAACTCTGCTCTCTTTAATGATCCTTCTGCACAACAGTCTCGAAGCTCTGCTCTCCGAAACGATCTTTCTGCACCACAGTCTCCATCCTCTGCTCTCTGCAAAGATCCTTTGGCACCCCAGTCTCAAAACTCTGCTCACTACCACAGCCCTTGTGTACCCCAGTCTCCAACATCTGCTCTCTGCAAAAGTTCTTCTGTACCTCAGTCTGAAAATTCTGCTCTCTGCAACAATCCTTCTGCACCTTAGTCTTCAAACTCTACTCTCTCTAACAGTCCTTCTGTACATCAGTCTCCAACCTCTGCTTTCTGTAAGACCCTTTTAAACTTAGTCCACAAACTCTGCTCACTGAAACACATTCTGCACACCAGTCTCCAATCTCTGCTCTCTGTAACAGGCCTTCTGCACCCCAGTCTCCAAACACTGCTCTCTGTAAGAGGAATTCTTCACCCAAGTCTCCAAAATCTACTCTCTGCAATGATGCTTGTGCACCCCAGTCTCCAACCTCTGCTCTCTGTAAAAGTCCTTCTGCACCACAGTCTCCAAACTCTGCTCTCTAAAAGAACTTTTACAATCCAGTCTCCAACCTCTGCTCTCTGCAACAGTCCTTCTGCACCCCAGACTCCAACCTCCGCTCTCTGCAGTAATCCTTCTGCACCCAGTCTCCAAAGTCTGCTCTCTGCCACAGTCCTTATTCATCCCAGACTCCAACCTCTTCTCACTGTAAGATCCTTCTGCACTCCAGTCTCCAACCTCTGCTCTTTTCAAAGTTCTTTATGCACCCCAGTCTCCAACCTCTGTTCTCTATAACAGTCCTTCTGTACTGCAGTCTCCAACCACTGCTCTCTGTAAGGGTCCTTCTGCATCCGAGTTTCCTAACACTGTTCTGTGTAACTGTCCTCTGCACCTTAGTCTCCAACCTCTGCTCTCTATTACAGTCCTTCTACACGCCAGTCTAAAACCTCTGTTCTCTGCCATAGTCCTACTGCACCCCAGTCTCCAAACTATTCTCTCTTTATCAATCCTTCTGCACCTCAGTCTCCAAGCTCTGCTCTCTGTAAGACCTTCTGAAACCCAGTCTCCAAACTCTGCTCTCTGTAACAGTCTCGTGCACCCCAGTCTCCAAACGCTGCTCTCTGTAACAGGCTTTCTTCACCCCAGTTTCCAACATCTGCTCTCTGTATCTGTCCTTCTGCACTCCAGTCTTCAACCTCTGCTCTCTGCAACAATCCTTCTGCATCCTTTCTCTAAACTCTGCTCGCTGCAACAGTCCTTGTGCACCCAGTCTCCAACATCTTCTCTCTGCAACAGTTCTTCTGCACCTCAGTCTCCAAACTCTGCTCTCTGTAAGATCCTTCTGCACCCCAGTCTTCAAACTCTACTCTCTCTAACAGTCCATCTGTACATCAGTATCCAACCTCTGCTTTCTGTAAGACCCTTTTAAACTTAATCCACATACTCTGCTCATTGAAACACATTCTGCACCCCAGTCTCCAATCTCTGCTCTCTGTAACAGGCCTTCTGCACCCCAGTCTCCAACCATTGCTCTCTGTAAGATAAATTCTTCACCCCAGTCTCCAACAGCAACTCTCTGCAATGATGCTTGTGCACCCCAGTCTCCAACATCTGCTCTCTGTAACAGTCCTTCTGCACCTCAGTCTCCAAACTCTGCACTATATAAGATTTTTCTGCAACACAGTCTCCAAAATTTGGTCCCTTTAACAGTCATTCTGCACTCAGTCTCCAACCTCTTCTCTCTGTAACACTCGATCTACACCTCAGTCTGAAACCTCTTCTCTCTGCAGGATCCTTCTGAACCCCAGTCTCCAACCACTGCTCTCTGTAACAGTCCTCCTTCACCTCAGTCTCCAAACTCTGCTCTCTGTAAGATCCTTTTGCCAACCAGTCTCCTAACTCTGCTCTCAATAACAGTCGTTCTGCACGCCAGTCTTCTACCTCTGCTCTATAACAGGCCTTCTGCACCCCAGTCTCCAAACTCTGCTCTCTGTAACAGGCCTTGTGAACCCCAGTCTCCAAACTCTTCTCTCTGCAACGATCATTCTACACCTCAGTCTCCAACATCTGCTCTCTGTAAGATCCTTCTGCAACCCAGTCACCCAACTCTGGCTTCTCTAACAGTACTTCTGCACACCTTCTTCCAACTCTCCTCTTTGTAAACAGGCCTTTTGCACCCCATTCTCCAAAGTCTGTTCTCTATAAGAAGCCTTCTACATCCTAGTCTCCAACCTCTGCTCTGTGCAACAGTCCTTCTGCACCCCAGTCTAAAATCTGTGGTCTGTGCAACAGTCCTTCTGCACCTCAGTCTTAAAACGCTGTTCTCTGCTACGATCCTTTTGTACCTCAGTCCAACCTCTACTCTCTGTAACAGTCCTTCTGCACCTGGGTCCCCAACATCTGCTCTCTGTTAGATCCTTCTTCAACCCAGTCTCCAAACTCTGTGATCTGTAACAGTCATTCTAGGGCCCTTGTCCACACTCTGCTCTCAGTAAAAGTCCTTCTGAATCCCAGTCTCCAACCTCTGCTCTCTGTAACAGTCTTTTGCACCTCAGTCCCCAACCTCTGCTCTCTGCAATGATCCTTCTGCACCCAAGTCTCCAACCTCTCCTCTTCTCAACAGTCCTTCTGCACGTCAGACTCTAAATTCTGCTCTCTGCCACACTCCTTCTACACCCAGTCTTCAACCTCTTCTCTGTGTAACAGTCCTTCTTAACCCCAGTCTCCAACCTCTGCTCTCTGTAACAATCCTTCCTGCACCCCAGTCTCTAACCTCTGCTCTCCGTAACAGTCTTTCTGCACCATATTCTCCAACCTCTGCTCTTTGTTACAGTCTTTCTATACCTCAGTCTCCAACCTTTGCTCTCTGTAACGGTCCCTCTACCACAATTTCCAACCTCTGCTTTCTGTAACAGTCCTTCTGCACCTCAGTCACCAAACTCTGCTCTCTGTAACAGTCCTGATGCACCTCAGTCTCCAACGTCTGCTCTATGTTACAGTCCTTCTGCACCTTAGTCTGAAACCTCTGCTCTCTGCACGATCCTTCTGAACCCCAATCTCCAATCACTGCTCTCTGTAATATTCATCCTGCCCCACAGTCACCAACCACTGCTCTCTGTAAGATCCTTCTGCAACTCAGCCTCAAAACTCTGCTCTCTATAACAGTCCTTGTGACACCCAGTCTCCAACCTCTGCTCTCTGTTGCAGGCCTTATGCCCCCCAGTCTCCAAACACTGCTCTCTTAAACAGTCCTTCTGCATGCCAGTCTGCAACCTCTGCTCTCTGTAAAGGTCCTTCTGCACCCCAGTCTCACACCTCTGCTTTCTGTATCATAATTATTCACCCGAGTCTCCAAAGTCTGCTCTGTGTAACAGTCCTTCTGCATCTCAGTCTCTAACCTCTGCTCTCTGCAACAGTCCTTCTGCACCCCAGTCTCCAACCTCTGCTTTCTGCAACATTCTTCTGCACACCAGTCTCCAACCTGGCTTTCTGTAATAGTCTTTCTGCACCCCAGTATCCCACCTCTTCTCTCTGTAACGATCCTTCTGCAGCCCAGTCTCCACCTCTGCTGTCTTCAATGATTCTTCTGCAACTCAGTATCCAACTTCTGTTCTCTTCAATGATCCTTCTGCCCCTTAGTCTCAAACCTCTACTCTCTGTAACTATTTTTCTGCACTGCCGTCTCCACCCTCTGCTCTCTGCAACCGTCCTTCTGCACCCCTTTCTCCGACCTCTGCTCTCTGCAACGATCCTAATGCACCCCAGTCTCTGACATTCTGATCTCTGTAACGTTCTTCTGCACCCCAGTCTTAAACCTCTGTTTTTCGTGTAAGTCCTTCTGAACCACGGTTTCCAACCTATGCTCTCTGTAACAGTCCTTCTGCACCTCTGTCTCGAAGCTCTGAACTCTGCAACCTTACTTGTGCACCCCATTCTCTAACCTCTGCTCTCTGTAACAGTCCTTCTGCACCCCATTCTCTAACCTCTAGACTCTGCAACAGTCCTTCTGTAACACAGTCTCCAACCTCTGCTGTCTGTAACAATCCTTCTGCACCCCAGTCTCAACCTCTGTGTTCTGTATCAGTAATTCTGCACCCCAGTCTAAAACCTTTGCTCTCTATAGAATTCTTTCTGCACCTCAGTCTTCAACCTCTTCTCTCTGCGACAGTTCTTCTACAACCCAGTCTCCAAACGCTACTCTCTGCAACAGTTCTTCTGAACCCCAGTCTCCAACATCTGCACTGAAACAATTCATCTATAAACCATTCTCCAAACTCTGGTCTCTAAAAAGTCCTCCTGTATTGCAGTCTCCGAACTGTACTCTTTGAAACAATCCTTCTGCACCCTAGTCTCCAATCTCTGCTTTCTGTATCAGTCCTTCTGAACCGCAGTCTCCAACCTCTGCTCTCTGTAACAGTCCTTCTGCACCTCAGTCTCCAAATTCTGCTCTCTGCAACAGTCCTTCTGCACCCCAGTCTCCAACCTCTGTAATTTCCGACAGTCCCTCTGCACCTCAGTCTGAAAACTCGGTTCTCTAAAACGATCCTTCTGCACCCCAGTCTCCAAACTCTGCTCTCTGTAACAGTCCTGTTCCACCTCAGTCTCCAAACTCTGCTCTCTGTAAGATCCTTCTTCAACCCTGTCTCTAAACTCTGCTCTTTGAAACAGTATTTCTTCACGCGAGTCTCCAACCTTTGCTCTGTGTAACAATCCTTCTGCACCTCAGTCTCCAACATCTGCTCTCTGAAACGGTCCTTCTGCAACCTATTCTCCAACCTCTGTTGTCTGCTGGAGTACTTCAGCATGTCAGTCTTCAACCTCTGCTCCCTGCAAAAATCCTTCTGCACCCCAGTCTCCAACAATTGCTCTCGGTAACATTTCTTCTGCACCTCAGTCTCCAAACTCTGCTCTATGTAAGATCCTTCTGCCACCCAGTCTCCAAACTCTGCTCTCTGTAACAGTCCTTCTGCACCCCAGTCTCCAACCTCTGCTCTGTGCACCAGTTCGTCTGCACCTCACTTTCCAGGCTCTGCTCTCTGTAAGATCCTTCTGCACTCCAATATCCAAACTCTGATCTCTGTAACAGTCCTTCTTCACCCCAGGCTCCAACCTCTGCTCCCTGCAACAATCTTTCTACACCCCAGTATCCAACTTCTGCTCTCTGCAAAAGTTCTTATTCACCCCAGTCTTCAACATCTACTCTCTGAAACAGTCCTTCTGCATCCCATTCTCCAACCTCTGCTCTCTGCAACAGTCCTTCTGTACCCTGGTCTCCACCCTCTTCTCCCTGTAACAGTCCTTCTGTACTGCAGTCTCCAACATATACTCTTTATAAGGTTCATTCTAGACCCAAGTCTCCAACCTCTGCTTTCTGTATCAGTCCTTCTGCACCCCAGTCTCCAACCTCTGCTCTCTGTAACAGTCCTTCTACACTCCAGTCTTCAACCTCTGCTCTGTGGAACAGTCTTTCTGCAACCCAGTTTCCAATCGCTCCTCTCTGCTATGGTTGTCCTTCTGCATCCAAGTCTCCAACATCTGCTTTCTGCAACCGTCCTTCTGCACCCAAGTCTCTGAACTCTGGTCTCTGAAAGGATCTTTCTGCACAAAAGTTTCCATCGTCTGCTCTCTGCAATAATCCTCCTGCACCCCAGTCGCCCCCCTCTGCTCTCTGTAACAATCCTTCTGCACTGCAGTCTCCAAACCCTGCTCTAAGTAATATTCTTCTGCAACCCAGTCTCCAAACTCTGCTCTCTGTAACAGCCCTTCTGTATGCAGTCTCCAACCTCTGCTCTCTGTTACACTCCTTCTGCACCCAAGTCTCCAAATTCTGCTCTCTGTATCAGTCCTTCTGCAGCCCAGTCTCCAAACTCTGCTCTCTGTAACAGTCTTTCTGCATCTCAGTCTCCTACATCTTCTCTCTGCAACAGTTCTTCTGCACTGCAGTCTCCAACATCTGCACTCTGAAACAGTTCTTCTCCACTCCAGTCTCCAACCTCTGCTCTCTGTAACAGTCCTACTGTATTGCAGTCTCCAAATTCTGCTCTCTGTAATGGTCCTTCTGCACCTCAGTCTCAAACCTCTGCTTTCTATATCAGTCCTTTTGCACCCCAGTCTCCAACCTCTGCTATCTGAGACAGTCCTTCTGCACCTCAGTCTCCAACTTATATTTACTGCTAAAGGCCTTCTGCACCCAAGTATCCAACACCTGCTCGCTGCAACAGTCCTTCTTCACCCCAGTTTCCAACCTCTGCTATCTGCAACAGTCCTTCTGCACCCCAGTCTCCAAACTCTGCTCTCTGTAACAATCCTTCTGCACCCAAGTCTCCAACCTCTGCTCTCTGCAACAGTCCTTCTACACCACAGTCTTCAACCTCTGCTCTGTTTAACAGTCCTTCTGCACCCAAGTCTCCAACCTATACTCTCTGTAACAGTCGTTCTGCAGCATATTCTCCAACCTTTGCTCTCTGTTACAGTCTTTGTATACCGCATTCTCCAACCTCTGCTTTCTGTAAAAGTCCTCCTGTACTGCAGTCTCCACATTCTGCTCTCTGTAATGGTCCTTCTGCACCTCAGTCTCCAACCTCTGCTTTCTGTATCAGTCCTTCTGCACCCCAGTCTTCAACGACTGCTCTCTTTAACAGTCATCCTGCACCTCAGTCTCAAACCCCTGCTCTCTAAAATTCTTCTGCAACCCAGCCTCAAAACTCTGCTCTTTATACCAGTCCTTCTGCAACCCAACCTCAAAACTCTGCTCTCTATAACTGTCCTTCTGCAACCCAGTCTCCAACCTCTGCTTTCTGTAGAAGGCCTTCTGCACCCCAGTCTCCAAACTCTGTTCTCTGAAACAGTCCTTGTGCACGCTAGTCTCTGAACTCTACTCTCTTTAATGGTCCTTCTGCACCCCAGTCTCCCTCCTCAGCTTTCTGTATCATAATTCTTCACCCCAGTCTGCAATGTCTTCTCTGTGTAACAACAGTCCTTCTGCATCTCAGTCTCCAAATTTTGCTCTCTGCAACAGTTTTTCTGCACCCCAGTCTCCAAACTCTGCTTTCTGCAACATTCCTTCTGCACCCCAGTCTCCAACCTGTGCTCTCTGTAACAGTCCTTGTGAACACCAGTCTCCCACCTCTGCTCTCTAAAACGATTCTTCTGCAGCTCAGTCTCCACCTATGCTCTCTGCAACGATTCTTCTGCAACTCAGTCTACATACTCTGCTCTCTGTAACAGTCCTTCTGCACCTCAGGATCCAACATTTGCTCTCTGCAACATTTCTTCTACACCCAGGTCTCCAAACTGTGATCTCTGTAACTGTCCTTCTGCACCTCAGTCTGAAAACGCTGCTCTCTACAACAATCCTTCTGCACCCCAGTCTGTAACCTCTGCTCTTGTAACACTCCTTCTGCACCTCTGTCTCCAAAAGGTTCTCTGGAAGATCATTCTGCAACCCTGTCTCGAAACTGTGCTATTTGTAACAGTCCTTCTACAACCCAGTCTCCAACCTCTGCTCTCTGCAACAGTCCTACTGCACCCCAGTCTCCAACCTCTGCTCTCTATAACAGTCCTTATGTACCTCAGTCACAAACATCTGCTCTATGTAACAGCCCTTCTGCACACCAGTCTCCAAACTCTGCTCTCTGTAACAGTTCTTCTGCACCCCAGTCTCGAACCTCTGCTCTCTGTAACAGTCCTTCTGCACCCGAGTCTCCAAACTCTGCTCTCTGTAACAATCCTTCTGCACCCCAGTCTCCAACCTTTTCTCTATGTGCAGTTCTTCTGCACCACAATCCCCAACCTCTTCTCTCTGTAACAGAACTTCTGCAACCCAGTCTCAAACATCTGCTCTCTGCAAGGACCCGTCTTCCACCCATTCTCCAAACTCTGCTATCTGTAACAGTCCTTTTGTATCGCAGTCTACAACCTCTTCTCTTTTAATGGTCCTTCGGCTCACCAATTGCTAAACTATGGTTTCTGTAACAGTCGTTCTACACCTCAGACTTCAAACTATGCTCTCTATAAAAGTCCTTCTGCTCCTCATTCTGAATCCTCTGCTCTCTGCAACGATCCTTCTGAACCCCAGTTTTCAACAAGTGCTCTCTGTAAAAGTTCTTCTGCACCTCAGTCTCCAACGTCTGCTTTCTGCAACAGTCTTTCTGCACCCCAGTCTCAAATCTCTTCTCTCTTCAACAGTCCTTCTATACCCCAGTCTCCAACCTCTGCGCTCTGCAATTATCTTTCTGCACCACAGTCTCCAACATCTGTTCTCTGCAACAGTCTTTCTTACCCCAGTCTCCAGCCTCTGCTTTCTGTTAGATCTTTCTGCACCCCAGGTTCCAAACTCTGCTCTCTGTGACATTCCTTCTGAACCCCAGTCTCAAGCCTCTTCTCTTTGTAACAGAACTTCTGTACCACAGTCTCCAATCTCTGCTCACTGCAACATTTCCTCTCCACACTACTCTCCAAACTGTGCTCTCTGTAACTGTCTTTCTGACCTCAGTCTCCAACCTCTGCTCTGTAACGATCCTTCTGCACCTCAGTCTTCAACCTCTGCTCTCTGCAACGAACCTTCTGAACCTCAGTTTGCAACCTCTGCTCTCTGCAACAATCCTTCTGCACCCCAGTTTACAACGTTTGCTCTCAGTAACAGTCCTTCTACACCTCTGTCTGCAACCTCTCCTCTCTATACCAATCCTTCTGCACCTCAGTCTCCAACGTCTCCTCTCTTTAACAGTCCTTCTGCACCTTAGTCTCCAAACAATGTTCTCTGTAACAGTTCGTCTGCACCACAGTCTCCAACGTCTACTCTCTGCAACAGTCCTTCTTCACCCCAGTCTCCAAACTCTGCTCTCTGCAACACTTCTTCTGCAACCCAGTCTCAAACCTCTGCTCTCTGTAACAATCCTTCTTCACCTCAGTCTCAAAACTCTGTACTCTGCAACGTTCCTTCTGCACCTCAGGCTCAAATCTCTACTCTCTGTAACAGTTCTTCTGCACCTCATTCTCCAAGCTCTTCTGTCTGTAGTAACCTTCTCCAACCTAGTCTCCAAACTCTGTTCTCTGTAAGAGTCCTTTTGCACACCAGTCTCCAAACTGTACTCTCTGCACTGATCCTTCTTCACACCAGTCTCTAACCTCTGCTATCTGAAACAGTCATATTCCACAGTCTCCAAATATTGCTCTCCTTGATGGTCCTTCTGCACCCCAATTTCCAAACTCTGCTTTTTGTAACAGTCCTTCTGCACATGAGTCTCCAAACTCTGCTCTCTGTAACAGTCCTTCTACACCTCAGACTCCAACCTATGCTCTCTGTAACAGTCCTTCTGCACCAAAGTCTTCAAACTCTACTCTCTGTAACAATCCTTCTTAACCCCTGTCTGCAACCTCTGCTCTCTGTAATATCCTTCTGAAACCGAGTCTCCAAACTCTGCTCTCTGTAACAGTGCTTCTTCAAACCTGGTCTCCAAACTCTGCTCTCATCAAAGATCCTTCCTCACCAAAGTCTCCAACCTCTGCACTCTGCAACAATCCTTCTGTACCCAGTCTCCAACATGTGCTCTCTGCAACAGTCCTTCTGCACCTCAGTCTGAAAACTCTGCTCACTGCAACGACCCTCCCTCACCCCAGTCTTTAACCTCTGCTCTCTGCAACAGTCCTTCTGCATCCCAGTCTTCAATATCTGCTCTCTGCAACAGTCCTTCTGCAACTCAGTCTGAAATCTGTGCTCTCTGCAATGATCCTTCTGCACCTCAGTCTCCTAACTCTGGTCTTTGTAAGACCCTTCTGCAACCCAGTCTCCAGACTCTGCTCTTGGCAACAGTGCTTCTGCACCCTAGTCTTGAACCTCTGCTCTCTGTAAGATCCTTATGCACTCCAGTCTCCAAACTCTGCTCTCTGTAACAATTCTTCTGCACCCCAGTCTCCAACATCTGCTCTCTGCAACAGTTCTTCAGCACTTCAGTCTGAAAACTCTGCTCTCTTCAACGATCGTTCTGCATCCCAGTCTCCTACCTCTACTCTCTGTAACAGTCCTTCTGCACCTCAGTATCCCAACTCTGCTCTCTTTAACATCCTTTTGCAACCCAGTCTCCAAACTCTGCTCTCTGTAACAGGTCTTCTGCATCCCAGTCTCCAACCACTTCTCTATGCAATGATTCTTCTCCACCCCAGTCTCCAACCTCTGCTCTCTGCAGCAGTCCATTTGCTCCCCAGTCTCCAAACTCTGCTATCTGTAAGATCCATCTGAACCCCAGTCTTTAACCTCTGCTCTCTGTAACAGTCCTCCTGCACCCCAGTCTTCAAACTCTGCTCTTTGTAACAGTCCTTCTGCACCTCAGTCTCCAACCTCTGCTCTCTGTAACAGTCCTTCTGCAGCCCAGTCTTAAACATCTGCTCTCTGCAACAGTCCTTCTGCACTGCAGACTCCAATCTCTGATTTCTGTATCAGTCCTTCTGGACCCCAGTCTCCACCTTCTGCTCTCTCTAAGAGTCCTTCTGCACCTTAGTCTCCAACCTCTGCTTTCTGAAACAGTACTTCTGAACCAAAGTCTCCAACATTTGCTCTCTGCAACAGTCCTTCTGCAACTCAGTCTGAAAACTCTGCTCTCTGCAACGATCATTCTGCACCTCAGTCTCCTACCTTTGTTCTCTATAAGACCCTTCTGCATCCCAGTCTCCAAACTCTGCTCTCTGTAACAGTCCTTCTGAACATCAGTTTCCAAAATCGGCTCTCTGTAATAGGAATTCTGCAGCCCAGTCTCAAACCTCTGCTCTCTGTAAAAGGCCTTGTGAAACCCAGTCTCCAACCTCTTCTCTCTGCAATGATTCTTCTCCACAAAAGTCTCAAACCTCTGCTCTCGGCAAAAGTCCTTCTGCATCCTTGTCTCCAACCTCTGCTCTCTGTAAGATTCTTATGCACTCTAGTCTTGAACCTCTCCTCTCTGTAACAATCTTTCTGCACCCCAGTCTCCAACATCTGCTCTCTGCAATAGTTCTTCTGCACCGCAGTCTGAAAACTATGCTCTCTGCAACGACCTTTCTGCAACCCAGTCTCCTACCTCTGCTCTCTTTAACAGTCCTTCTGCACCTCTGTCTTCCAACTCTGCTATTTTCAGATCCTTCTGCAACCCAGTCTTTAAACTCTGCACTCTGTAACAGTCCTGCTGCACAAAAGTCTCCAAACTTAGCTCTCTGTAACAGTCCTTCTGCACCTCAGTCTCCAAACTCTGCTCTCTGTAACAGTCCTTCTTCAACTCAGACTCAAACCTCTGCTCTCTATAACAGTCTTTCTGTACCGCAGTCTGAAACCTCTGCTCTCTGCATTATCCTTCTACACGCAGTCTCCAACCACTGCTCTTTGTAAGAGTCCACCTACACCTCAGTAACCAAACTCTGCTCTTTGTAAGATCCTTCAGCAACCCAGTCTCCTAACACTGCTCTCTATAACAGTCCTACTGCACCCTACTCTCCAACCTCTCCTCTCTGTAACAGGCCTTCTGCACGGCAGTCTTCAAACTCTGCTCTCTGCAACGATATTTCTGCACCCCAGTCTCCAACCACTGCTCTCTGCAATGATCCTACTGCACCCCAGTCTCCAACCTCTGATCTCTGCAACAGTACTTCTGCACCTCAGTCTCCAACTTCTGCTCTCTGTATGATCCTTCTTTACCCGTGTCTCCAAGCTCTGCTCCTTGCAACTATCCTTCTGCACCCCAGTCTCCAACTGCTTCTTTATGTAAAAGAAATTCTGCACCTCAGTCTCCAATCTCTGCTCTCTGCAACAGTCCTTCTGCACTGCAGACTACAATCTCTGCTCTCTGCAACAGTCCTTCTGCACTGCAGACTCCAATCTCTGATTTCTGTGTCAGTCCTTCTGCACCCCAGTCTCCAACTTCTGCTCTCTCCACGAGTCCTTCTGCACCTCAGGCTCCAACCTCTGCTCTCCCCAAAAGTCTTTCTGCACCCAGTATAAAACATCTGCTCTCTGCAACAGTCCTTCTGAACCCCAGTCCCCAAACTCTGCTGTTTGCAACAGTCCTTCATCACTCCAGTCTCGAAACTCTGCTCTCTGCAACGATCTTTCTGCACCACAGTCTCCAACATCTGCAGTTTGCAACAGTCCTTCTGCACCTCAGTCTGAAAACTCTGCTCAGTATAACATTCCTTCTCCACCCAAGTCTCCAACATCTGTCTTCTGCAACAGTCCTTCTGCTCCCCAGTCTCTGAGATCTGCTCTTTGTAACAGTCCTTCTGTACCAGAGACTCCAACTTCTGCTCTTTGTAACGGTCCTTCTACACCCCAGTCTCCAAACTCTGCTTTGTGTATAAGTCTGTCTGAACTCCAGTCTCCAAACTCTGTTCTCTGTATCTATCCTTTTGCACCTCAGTCTCAACCTGTACTCTATGTAAGAGTCCTTCTGCACACCAGTCTCCAACCTCTGCTCTCAGTAACAGCCCTATACAGCAGTCTCCAAACACTGCTCTCCTTAACGGTCCTCCTGCACACCAATTTCCAAAATCTGCTTCCTGTAACAGTCCTTCTGCACCTGAGTCTCCAATCTCTGCTCTCTGTAACAGTCCTTCTACACCTCAGTCTCCAACCTATGCTCTCTGTAACACTCCTTCTGCACCTCAGTCTGAAAATTTGGCTCTCTGCACGATCTTTCTGCACCCCATTCTCCAACCACTGCTCTCGGTAACATTCCCCCTGCACCTCAGTCTCCAATCTCTGCTCTCTGTAAGATCTTTCATCAACCCAGTCTCAAACTACTGCTCTCTGTAACAGACCTTCTGCACCCAAGTCTCTAAATTCTTCTCTCTACAACGATTCATCTACACACCAGTCTCAAACCTCTGCTCTCTGCAACAGTCCTTTTGCACCACAGTCGACAACCTCTGCTCTCTGCAACAGTCCTTCTGCACCCCAGTCTCCAACCTCTGCTCTCTGCAACAGTCCTTTGCACCTCAGTCTCCAACATCTGCTCTCTGCAACAGTCATTCTAACTCCAGTCCAAACTCTGCTCTCTCCAACGATCCTTCTGGACCCCAGGCTCCAACGTGTTCTCTCTGCAACAGTCCTTCTGAACCACAGTCTTCAAAATCTGCTCTCTGTAACATCTTTCTGCACGCCAGTTTCCAAAATCTGGTCCGTCTAACATTTTTTCTCCACCACAGTCTGTAACCTCTGCTTTCTTTGAGGGTCCTGCAGCACCCCAGTCTCCAACCTCTGCTCTCGGAAACAGTCCTATTTCACAGTCTCCAAACTTGGCTCTCTTTGATGGTCCTTCTGCACCCCAATTTCCAAACTCTGCTTCCTTTAACAGTCCTTCTGCACATGAGTCTCCAAACTCTGCTCTCTGTAACAGTCCTTCTACACCTCAGACTCCAACCCATGCTCTCTGTAACAGTCCTTCTGCACCAAAGTGTCCAAACTCTGCTCTCTGAAACAATCCTTCTAAACCCCTGTCTGCAACCTCTGCTCTCTGTAATATCCTTCTGAAACCGAGTCTCAAAACTCTGCTCTCTGTAACAGTGCTTCTGCAAACCTGGTCTCCAAACTCTGCTCTCATCAAAGATCCTTCCTCACCAAAGTCTCCAAACTCTGCACTCTGCAACAATCCTTCTATACCCAGTCTACACAATATGCTCTCTGCAACAGTCCTCCTGCACCTCAGTCTGAAAACTCTGCTCACTGCAACGAGCCTCCTTCACCCCAGTCTTTAACCTCTGCTCTCTGCAACAGTCCTTCTGAATCTCAGTCTTCAATATCTGCTCTCTGCAAGAGTCCTTTTGCAACTCAGTCTGAAATCTGTGCTCTCTGCAATGATCCTTCTGCACCTAAGTCTCCTAACTCTGGTCTTTGTAAGAACCTTGTGCTACCCAGTCTCCAGACTCTGCTCTTGGCAACAGTTCTTCTTCACCCTAGTCTTGAACCTCTGCTCTCTGTAAGATCCTTATGCACTCCAGTCTCCAACCTCTGCTCTCTGTAACAATTCTTCTGCACCCCAGTCTCCAACATCTGCTCTCTGCAACAGTTCTTCAGCACCTCAGTCTGAAAACTCTGCTCTATGCAACGACCGTTCTGCATCCCAGTCTCCTACCTCTACTCTCTGTAACAGTCCTTCTGCACCTCAGTATCCCAACTCTGTTCTCTTTAACATCCTTCTGCAACCCAGTCTCCAAACTCTGCTCTCTGTAACAGGCCTTCTGCACCCCAGTCTCAAACATCTTCTCTCTTTAATAGTTCTTCTGCACCCCAGTCTAAAACATCTGCTCTCTGCTACAGTCCTTCTGCACCCCAGTCTCCAGTCTCTGCTATCTGCAACGCTTCTCCTGGACCCGTCTCCAACATCTGCTCTCTTCAACAGTCTTTCTGTACCACAGTCTCCAATCTCTGCTCTTTGTAAGATTCTTGTGCACTCCAAATTCCATACTCTGCACTCTGTAACATTCCTTCTCAACCCCAGTCTCCAACCTCTGTCCTCTGCAACAGTCCTTCTGCTCCCCATTCTTCGACATCTGGTTCTTCTGTATCGCAGTCTCAAACCTGTGCTCTTTGTAACGGACCTTCTAAACCCCAGTCTCCAACCTCTGCTTTCTGTATCAGTCTGTCTGAACCGCAGTCTCAAACCGCTGTTCTCTGTATCTATCCTTCTGCACCTAAGTCTCCAAACTCTGTTCTATGCAACGGTCCTTCTGCACCTCAGTCTCTAACATCTACTCTCTGTAACAGTCCTTCTGCACTTCAGTCTCCAACCTCTGCTCTCTGTAGCATCCTTCTAAAACCCAGTCTCCAAACTCTACTCTCTGTAACAATCCTTCTGCACACCAGACTCCAACCTCTTCTCTCTGAAACGATACTTCTTAACCGCAGTCTCTAATGTCTGCTCTCTGCAACAGTCCTTCTGCACCCCAGTCTTCAATATCTGCTCCCTGCAACAGTCATTCTGCACTTCAGTGGGAAAACTCTGCTGTATGCAACGAACCTTATGCACCTCAGTCTCCGAACTCTGCTCTCTGTAAGATCTTTCTGCAACCCAGTCTTTAAACTCTGCACTCGGTAATTGTCCTTCTGCACAACAGTCTCCAACCTCTGCTCTCAGCAAGAGGACTTCTGCAACCTAGTCTCTAACCACTGCTCTCTGTAACAGGCCTTCTGCACCCTATTCTCCAAACACTTCTCTCTGAAAGGATTCTTCTTCACAGCAGTCTCCAACCTTTGCTCACTGCAACAGTCCTCTTGCACCACAGTCTCTAAAATCTGCTCTCTGTAAGATCCAGCTGAACCCCAGTCTCCAACCTCTGCTCTCTGTAACAGTCCTTCTGAACACCAGTCTCCAACCTATGCTCTCTGTAACAGTTTTTCTGTACCTCATTCTTCAACCTCTGGTCTCTGCAACAGTCTTTCTAAACCCCATTCTCCAACCTCTGCTCTCTGCAAAAGTCCGTCTGCATCCCAGTCTCCAACATCTGCTCTCTGCTACAGTCCTTCTACACCCCAGTCTCCAACTCTGCTTTCTGCAACGATCTTTCTGATCCCCAGTCTCCAAAGTCTGCTCTCTGCAAGAGTACTTCTTGACCACAGTCTCCAAGCTCTGCTCTCTGTAACAATCCTTATACACCCCTGTCTGCAACCTCTGCCCTCTGTAAGATCCTTCTGTAACCCAGTTTCAAACACTGCTCTCTGTAACAGTGCTTCTGCCAACTGGTCTCCAACGTCTGCTCTCTGAAAGGATCCTTCTTCACCAAAGTCTCCAAACTCTGCTCTCTGCAACAGTCCTTCCTCACCCCAGTCTCCAATATCTGCTCTCTGCAACAGTCCTTTTGCACCTCACTCTGAAAAGTCTGCTCACAGCAAGGACCCTTCTGCACCACAGTCTCCTACTTCTACTCTCTCTAACAGTCCTTCTGCACCCCATTCTCCCATCTCTGCTCTTTGTAAGATCCTTCTAAAATCCAGTCTTTAAACTCTGCACTCTGTAACAGTCCTTCTGCCCAACAGTCTCCAAATTCTGCTCTCTGTAACATGACTTCTGCCACGCAGTCTCCAAACTCTGCTCTCTGTGATAGGCCTTCTGCACCCCAGTCTCCAACCTCTTCTGCACCCCAGACTCCAGAATCTGCTCTCCGCAACAGTCCTTTTGGACCCCAATCTCAAAACTCTTCGCTCTGTAAGATCCTTCTGAACCCCCGGCTCCAAATACTGCTCTCTGTAACAGTCCTCTGCACCCCAGTCTCCAAACACTGCTCTCTGTAACAGTACTTCTGCACCACAGTTTCCAACCTCTGCTCTGTGTAAGTCCTTCTGCACCCCGGTCTCTAACATCTGCTCTCTGGAACAGTCCTTCTGCACCCCAGTCTCAAAACTGTGCTCTCTGCAACTATCCTTCTGGACCCCAGTCTCCAACGTCTGCTGTATGCAACAGTCCTTCTGCAACACAGTCTCCAACCTCTTCTTTTTGTAAGATCCTTCTGGTCTCTTGTTTCCAAACTCTGCTCTCTGTAACATTCTTTCTCCACCGGAGTCTCAAACCTCTGTCTTCTGCAACAGTCTTCTGCTCCCCAGTCTCTGAGATCTGCTCTCTGTAACAATCCTTCTGTACCGCAGTCTCCAACCTCTGCTCTTTGTAATGGTCCTTCTACACCCCAGTCTCCAACCTCTGCTTTCTGTATCAGTCTTTCGGAACCCCAGTCTCTAACCTCTGTTCTCTGTATCTATTCGTCTGCACCTCAGTCTCCAACCTGTGCTCTATGTAAGAGTCTCCAACCTCTTCTCTCGGTAACAGTCTTATACCGCAGTCTCCAAACTCTGTTCTCTGTAATGGTCCTTCTGCATCCCAATTTCCAAACTCTACTTCCTATAGCAGTCCTTCTGCACCCCAGTCTCAAACCTCTGTCTCTGCAACAGTCTTTCTGCACTCTAGTCTTTATCCTCTGCTCTCTGCAACAGTCCTTCTGAACCAAGTATCCAATATCTGCTCTCTGCAACAGTCCTTCTGCACCCCAGTCTCCAAACTCTGCTCTCAGCAACGATACTTCCGGACCCTAGTCTCCAACCTCTACTCTCAGCAACAGTCCTTCTGCACCACAGTCTCCAACTTCTGCTCTCTGTAAGATCTTTCTGCACTCCAGTTTACAAAATCAGCTCTCTCAAACATTTCTTCTCTATCACAGTCTCCAACCTCTGATTTCTGCGAGGGTGGGCACCGCAGTCTCCAACCTCAGTCCTCTGTAACAGTCCATCTGAACCCCAGTATCGAACCTCTGCTCTCTGTAACAGTCCTTCTGTACCGCAGTCTCAAAACTTTGCTCTCTGGAACGATCCTTCTGAACCCCAGTCTCCAAAATCTGCTTTCTATATCAGCCATTCTGAACCCCAGTCTCAAACTCTGCTCTCTGTATCTATCCTTCTGCACCTCAGTCACCAACCTGTGCTCTTTGTAACATTCCATCTGCACCAGAGTCTCCAACCTCTGCTTTCTGTAAGAATTTTTCTATAACACAGTCTCCAAACTCTGTTCTCTGTAATGGTCTTTCTGCACCCTAATTTTCAACCTCTGCTTTCTGTAACAGTCCTTCTGCACCTCAATCTCCAAACTCTGCTCTCTTTAACAGTCCTTCTACACCTCAGTCTCCAACCTCTGCTCTCTGTAACAGTACTTCTGCACCTCAGTCTGACACCTCTGTTCTCTGCAGGATCCTTCTGCACCCCAGTCTACAACCACTGCTCTCTGTAACAGTCAACCTTAACGTCAGTATCCAACCTCTGCTCTCTGTAATATCCTTCAGCAACCCAGTATCCAAACTCTGCTCTCTATAACAGTCTTTCTGCAACCCAGTCTCCAAACTCTCCTCTCTCTTACAGGCTTTCTGCACGCCAGTCTCCAAACTCTGCAGGCCTTCTGCACCACAGTCTCCAACCTATGCTCTCTGCAACAATCCTTCAGAACCCCAGTCTCCAAACTTTGCTCTCTGCAATGATCCTACTGCACCCTAGTCTCCAACCTCTGGTCTCTGCACAACAGTGTCCAAATTCTGCTCTCTGTAAGATCCTTTGGCACCCCTGTATCAAACCTCTGCACTCTGTAATAGTCCTTCTGCACCTGAGTTTCCAAACTCTGCTCTCTGTAACAAAACTTCTGCACCTCATTCTCCAACATCTGCTCTTTGCAACACACCTTCTGCACCCCAGTCTCCAAACTTTGCTCTCTATAACAGTCCTTCTGTAACCCAGTTACAAATATCTGCTCTATGCAACACTCCTTCTGCACCCCAGTCTCTAACATCTGCTCTCTGCAACAGTTTTTCTGCACCTCAGTCTTAAAACTCTGTTCTCTGTAACCACCATTCTGCACCCCAGTCTCCTACATCTGCTCTCTCTAACAGTCCTTCTGCAACTCAGTCTCCCAACTCTTCTCTCTGTAAGATCCTTCTGAAACCCAGTCTTTAAACTCTGCTCTCTGTAACAGGCCTTCTCCAACCCAGTCTCCAACCTCTTCTCTCTGCAGTGATTATTCTCCACCCCAGTCTCCAACATCTGCTCTCTGCAACATTCTTTTTGCACCCCAGTCTCCAAACTCTGCTCTCTGTAAGATCCATCTGAAATCCAATCTCCAACCTCTTCTCTCTGTAACAGTCTTTCTGCACCCCAGTCTCCTAACTCTGCTCTCTGTAACAGTCCTTCTGCACCTAAGTCTTCAAACTCTGCTCTGTGTTACAGTGCTTCTGCACCCCAGTATCTAAAATCTGCTCTCTGCACCCCAGTCTCCATCATCTGCTCTCTGCAACAGGCCTTCTGCACCCCATTCTCCAAACGCTGCTCTCTGCAACGATTTTCTGGACCCCTGTCTCCAATGTCTGCTCTCTGCAACAGTCTTTCTGCACCACAGTCTCCAACCTCTCTCTCTGTAAGATCCTTCTGCCCTCCAGTTTCCAAACTCTGCTCTCTGTAACATTCTTTCTTAACCCCAGTCTCATACCATGATCCTCTGCAAAACTCTTTCTGCTCCCCAGTCTCCAAAATCTGCTCTCTGTAACAGTCCTTCTGTACCGCAGTCTCCAACCTCTGCTCTTTGTAACGGTCCTTCTACACCCCAGTCTCCAAACTCTGCTTTCTATATCAGTCTGTCTGAACCCCAGTCTCCAACCTCTGTTCTTTGTGTCTATCTTTCTGCACCTCAGTCTCCAACCTGTGCTCTATGTAAGAGTCCTTCTGCACCCCAGTCTCCAACATTGTTTCTCGGTAAAAGTCCTATACTGTAGTCTCCAAACTCTGCTCTCTGTAACAGTCCTTCTGCACCCAATTTTCCAAAGTCTGCTCTCTGTAAAAGTCCTTCTTAAAATCAGTCTCCAACCTCTGTTCTCTGTAACAATCCTTCTGCACCTCAGTCTCCAAACACTGCTCTCTCTAACACTCCACCTGCACCTCAGTCTCCAACCTCTCCTCTTTGTAAGATCCTTCTGCAACCCAGACTCCAAGTACTGCTCTCTATAACAGTTCTTCTGCACCCCAATCTCCAACTTCTGCTCTATCTAAGTGTCCTTCTGCACCACAGCCTCCAAACTCTGCTCTCTGCAACAGTCCTTCTGCACCCCAGTCTCCAACCTTTGTTCTCTGCAACAATCCTTCGGCAACCGAGTCTCCAACATTTGTTCTCAGCAAAAGTCTTTGTGCACCCCAGGCTCAAAACTCTGCTCTCTATAACAGTCCTTCTGCACCCCAGTCTCCAAACTCTACTGATTGTAACTATCCTTCTGCACTGCAGTCTCCAACCTCTGCTCTGTGTAACAGGACTTCTGCACCTCAGGTTCCAAACTTTGCTGTCTGCAACAGTCCTTCTGCACTCCAGTCTCCAACCTCTGCTCTCTGCAACAGCCCTTCTGCACCCCAGTGTCCAAACTCTGCTCTCTGCGACTGTCCTTCTTCACCACAGTCTACAAACTCTGCTATCTGTAAGATCCTTCTGCACTCCAGTTTCCAAACTCTGCTCTCTGTAACATTCCTTCTCCACTCCAGAATTTATCCTCTGCTTTCAGCAAGTGTCCTGAGGCACCCCAGTCTCCAACATCTGTCCTCTGCAACAGTCCTTCTACTCACGAATTTCCAACATTTGCTCTCTGTAACAGTCCTTCTGTACAGCAGTCTCCAAACTCTGCTCTCCATAACGTGCCTTCTGCATCCCAGTCTCCAAACTCTGCTTTCTATATCAGTCCTTCTGAACACCAGTCTCAAACCTGTGCTCTCTGTATCTATCCTTCTGCACCTCAGTCTCTAACCTGTGCTCTCTGTAACATTCCTTCTGCACCCCAGTCTCCAACCTCGGCTCTCTGTAACAGTTTTTCAATACCGCAATCTTCAAACTATGGTCTCTGTAACAATCCTTCTGCACCCCAATTTCCAACCTCTTCTTTCTGTAACAGTCCAACTGCACCTCTGTCTGCAAATTCTGCTCTCTGTAAGATCCTTCTGCAACCCTGTATTTAACCTCTGCTCTCTGAAATATACTTCTGCACCCGAGTCTCCAAACTCTGCTCTCTGTAACATGACTTCTGCACCTCAGTCTCCAACCTATAGTCTCTGCACCAGTCCTTCTGCACCCCAGTCTTCAAACTCTGCTCTCTACAACAGTCCTTCTGCACCTCAGTCTCCAACCTCTGCTCTCTCCAGTAGTCATTATGCACCCCAGTCTCCAACATCTGTTTTCTGCAACAGTCTTTCTTCACCTCAGTCTCCAACATATGCCCTCTGTAACAGTCCTTCTTTACCCAGGTCTCCAAACTCTGCTCTCTGTGGCAGTTTTACTGTACTGCTGTCTCCAGCCTTTGCTCTCTGTAACTGTCATTGTCCACACTAGTCTCCAAACTGTGCTTTTTGTATCAGTCCTTCTGCACCTCAGTCTCCAAACTCTGCTCTCTGTAAGAGTCCTTCTGCACTCCAGACTCTAACATTCTTCACTGCAACCGTCTTTCTGCAACCCAGTCTTTAACGTCTGCACTCTCAACAGTCCTTCTGCACCTCAGTCTGAAAACTCTGCTCTCTGCAAGTATCCTTCTGCACCCCAGTCTCCAACCTCTGCTCTCTGTACCAGTCCTACTGCACCTCAGTCTCCAAACTCTGCTCTATATGAGATCCTTCTGCACCCAGTATCAAATCTCTGCTCTCTGTAACAGTCCACCTGCTCCCCAGTCTTCAAACTCTGCTGTCTGTAACAGGCCTCCTGCACCCCAGTCTACAAACTCAGCTTCAGCACCCAAGTATCCAACCTATTCTCTCTGCAACAATCCTTCTACACCCCAGTCTCCAACATCTGAACTTTGCAACAGTTCTTCTGCACCCCAGTGTGCAACTTCTGCTCTCTGTAAAAGTCCTTCTGTAAAACAGTCTCCAACTTCTGCACTCTGTAAGGGTCCTTCTGCACCGCAGTCTCCCAACTCTGCTTTCTATATCAGTCCTTCTGCACCCCAGTCTCCAAACTCTGCTCTCTGTAACAGTCCTTCTGAACCTCATCTCCAACCTCTTCTCTCTGCAGCAGTCCTTATGCACAGCAGCTTCAACCTCTTCTCTCTACAATAGTCCTTTTGCACTCTAGTCTCCGATCTCTGCTTTCTATAACAGTCCTTCTGCACCCCAGTTTCCAATCTCTGCTCTCTGTAAGATTCATCTGCAACCCAGTCTCCAACCTCTGCTCTCTGTAACATTTTTCAGCACCTCAGTCTCCAACCTCTTCTCTCTGTAACAATCCTTCTTAAAGTCAGTCTCCAAATGCTGCTCTCAGCAACGGTCCTTGTGCACCTAAGTCACGAAACTCCGTTCTCTGAAACAGTTTTTCCGCACCCCAGTCTCCAACCACTTCATTCTGCAACAGTCCTTCTGCACCCCAGTCTCCAACCTCTACTCTCTGTAACAATCCTTCTGCACCTCAGTCTCCAACCTCTGCTCTCTGCAATGGTCCTTCTGCACCCCTGTCTCCAAACTCTGTTGTCTCCAACAGTCCTCCTTAACCTCAGTTTTCTGCACCCCAATCTCCAACCCCTACTCTCTGCAACAGTCCTACTGCACCCCAGTCTCCAACCTACTCTCTACAACAGTCCTTCTGCACCTAAGTCTCCAACATCAGATCTCTGCAACAGTCCTTCTCCTCCCCAGTCTCCAATCTCTGCTCTCTGTAAAAGTTCCTCTGTACTGCAATTTCCAAACTCTTCTCTCTGTAACTGTCTTCTGAACCCCAGTCTTTAACAACTGCTTTCTCTATCAGTCCTTCTGCACTAAAGTCTCGAAACTCTTCTCTCTGTAATAGGCAATGTGCACCTCAGTCTCAAAATTCTGCTTGCTGCGAAGGTCCTTTGGGACCCCAATTCCCAAGATCTGCTCGCTGCAACAGTCCTCTTTCACCCAAGTCTCAAAACTCTGCACTCCGCAACAGTCCTTCTGCACCTCTGTCTCCAACATCTGCTCTCTGCAATGGTATTTTTGCACCTCATTATTCAACATCTATCTCTGTAACAGTCATTCTACACCTCAGTCTCCATCCTCTGCTCTCTGTAACAGGCCTTCTGCACACTAGTCTCTGAACACTGCTCTCTTTAACAGTCCTTCTGCACGCCAGTCTCCAACCTCTGCTCTCTGGAGCATTCCTTCTGCACCTCAGTCTCCAAACTCTGCTCTCTGTAAGATCCTTCTGCACCACAGTCTTCAAACTCTGCTCTCAGTATCAGTCCTGCACCTTAGTCTCCAAACATGCTCTCTGTAACAGTTTTTCTGCACCTCATTCTTCAACAACTGCTCTCTGAAACAGTCTTTCCGCACCCCATTCTCCAACCTCTGCTTTCTAGAACAGTCCTTCTATGCCCCAGTATCCATAATCTACTCTCTACAACGATCCTTCTTCACCCCAGTCAACAACGTCTGCTCTCTGTAACAATCCTTCTGCACCACAGTCTCCAAATTTTTCTCTCTGTAAGATCCTTGTGCACCCCAGTTTCAAACTCTGCTCTCTGTAACATTCCTTCTGCACCCCAGTCTCCAAAGTTTGCTCTCTGCAATTGTCCCTCTGCACCATACTCTCCAACCTTGTTCTCTACAACAGTTCTTCTGTACCGCAGTCTTCAACCTCTGTTAACTGTAAGGGTTATCCTGAACCCCAGTCTCCAACCTCTGCTTTCTGTATCAGTCCTACTGCACCACAGTCTCCAAACTCTGCTCTCTGTAACAATCCTTCTACACCTCACTCTGCAACATCTGCTATCTGCAAAAGTCCTTTCTCACCCCAGTCTTTAAAATCTGCTCTCTGCAATAGTACTTTTTCACCGAAGTCACCAACCTCTGCTCTCAGTAGCAGTCCTTCTGCACCTCAGACTCCAACCTCTGCTCTCTGCAACAGTCCTTCTGCGCCCCAATATAGAACCTTTGCTCTCTGCAACAGTCCTTCTGCACCTCAGTGTCCAAACTCTGTTCTCTGTAAGAGCCTTCTGAAACCCAGTCTCCAACATATGCTTCCTGCAATGGTCCTTCAGCACCAGAGTCTCCAACCTCTGCTCTCTGCAACAGTCCTTCTGCACCCCAGTCTCCAAACTCTGCTCTCTGTAACAGTCCTTCTGTACCGCAGTCTCAAACCTCTGTTCTCTGTAAGGGTCCTTCTGCACCCCATCTCCAACCTCTGCTTTCTGTATCAGTCTTTCTGCAACCCAGTATTCAAAGTCTGCTTTCTTTATCCGTTTTTCTGCACGCCAGGCTTCAAACTCTGCTCTCTGTAACAGTCCTTCTGCACCCAAGTCTCCAACCTCTGCTCTCTGCAACAGTCCTTCTGCACCCCAGTCTCCAAACACTGCACTCTGCAACAGTCTTTCTGCAAGCCAGTCTCCAATCTCTGCTCTCTGTAACAGTCCTTCTTCACATCAGTCTCCAACCTCTGTTCTCTGTAAGAGGACATTTGTACTCCAGTCTACAACCTCTCCTCTCTTTAACAGGCCTTCTGCATTCAAGTCTCTAAACTCTACTCTCTTTAACAGTCCTTCTGCACCCCAGTCTCCAATTTGTGCTCTCAGTATCAGTCCTGCACCCCAGTCTCCAAACACTGCTCTCTGTAACAGTTTTTCTGCACATCAGTCTTCAATAACTTCTATCTGCAAGAGTCCTTCTGCACCCCAGTCTCTAATCTCTGCTCTCTAGAACAGTCCTTCTATACCCCAGTCTTTATAATCTACTCTCTGCAACAATCCTTCTGCACCCCAGTCTCCAACGTCTGCTCTCTGCAAAATTCCTTCTGCACTCCAGTCTCCAAACTTTCCTCTCTGTGAGATCCTTCTGAATCCAAGTTTCCAAACGCTGCTCTTCATAACATTTCTTCTGCACCCCAGTCTCCAACCTGTTCTCTAAAAAAGTTCTTATGTACCGCAGTCTTCAACCTCTGCTCTCCATAAGAGTGCTTCTGAACCCCAGTCTCCAAACTCTGCTTTCTGTATCAGTCTTTCTTCACCACAGTCTCCAAACTCTTCTCTCTGTAACAGTCCTTCTGCACCTCACTCTGCAACCTCTGCTCTCTGCAACAGTGCTTCTGCAATGCAGTCGTCAACTTCTTCTCTCTACAACATTCCTTCCTCACCCCAGTCTCCAAAATATGCTCTCTGTAACAGTCCTTTTCCACGGCAGTCTCCAACTTCTGCTCTCTGTAACAGTACTTCTGTACTGCAGTCTCCAACCTCTGCTCTCTGTAATGGTCCTTCTGCAACCCAGTATCCAAACTCTGCTTTCTGTATCAGTCCTTCTGCACCCCAGTCTCGAAACTCGGCTCTCAATAACAGTCCTTCTGCACCTCAGACACCAACCTCTTCTCTCTGCAATAGTACTTCTGTGACCTAATCTCCAACCTCTGCTTTCTGCAATGGTCCTTCTGCACCCCAGTCTCAAACCTCTGTTCTCTACAACACTTATTCTGCACCCCAGTCTCCAACCTCTACTCTCTGTAACAGTCCTTCTGTACCGCAGTCTCCAACCTCTGTTCTCTGTAAGGGACCTTCTAAAGCCCAGTCTCCAACCTCTGCTTTCTGTATCAGTCCTTCTGTCCCACATTCTCCAAACTCTGTTCTCTGTAACAGTCCTTCTGTACATCAGTCTGCAACCTCTTCTCTCTGCAATAGTTCTTCTTCACCCCAGTCTGCAATCTCTGATCTCTGGAACAGTCCTTCTGCACCCCAGTCTCCAACATCTGCTCTATGCAACAGTCCTTCTGAACCCAGGTCACCAATGTCTGCTTTTTGTATCAGTCCTTCTGCACCCCAATCTCCAACGTCTGCTCTCTGTAACAGACCTTGTGCACCTCAGTCTCTAACCTCTACTCTCTGCAGCAGTTCTTCTCCACCCCAGTTTCCAACCTCTGCTCTCGGCAACAGTCCTTCTAGACGCCATTCTCCAACTGCTGAACTCTGCAACAGTCCTTGTACACCCCAGTCTTTCACATCTGCTCTCTGTAACATTCCTTCTGCACCACAGTCTGAAAACTCTGCTCTCTGCAACGATCCTTCTGCACCTCAGTCTCCAACTTCTGCTCTCTGCAAAAGTTTTTCTGCACCCCAGTCTCCAACCTCTGTTCTAAGCAGAAGTCTTTGTACACCCCAGGCTCCAAACTCTGCTCTCTTTCACAGTCCTTCTGTACTGAAGTCTCCAACATCTACTGTCTGTAATGGTCCTTCTTCACCAGAGACTCCAAACTCTACTTTCGATATCAGTTATTCTGCACCCAAGTCTCCAACCTCTGCTCTCTATAAGAGTCCTTCTTCACCTCAGTCTCCAACCTCTGCTCTCTGCAACAGTCCTTCTACACCCCAGTCTCCAAACTCTGCTCTTTGTAACAGTCCTTCTGTACCACAGTCTCAAACCTCTGTTCTCTGTAAGGGTCCTTTTGCACCCAATCTCCAACCTCTGCTTTCTGTATCAGTCCTACTGCACCACAGTCTCCAAACTCTGCTCTCTGTAACAGTCCTTCTGCACCTCACTCTGCAACATCTGCTATCTGCAAAAGTCCTTGCTCACCCCAGTCTTTAAAATCTGCTCTCTGCAATAGTACTTTTTCACCGAAGTCACCAACCTCTTCTCTTTGTAGCAGTCCTTCTGCACCTCAGACTCCAACCTCTGCTCTCTGCAACAGTCCTGCGCCCCAATCTCGAACCTCTGCCCTCTGCAACAGTCCTTCTGCACCTCAGTGTCCAAACACTTTTCTCTGTAAGAGCCTTCTGAAACCCAGTCTCCAACATATGCTTCCTGCAATGGTCCTTCAGCACCAGAGTCTCCAACCTCTGCTCTCTGCAACAGTCCTTCTGCACCCCAGTCTCCAAACTCTGCTTTCTGTAACAGTCCTTCTGTACCGCAGTCTCAAACCTCTGTTCTCTGTAAGGGTCCTTCTGCACCCCATCTCCAACCTCTGCTTTCTGTATCAGTCTTTTTGCAACCCAGTCTTCAAAGTCTGCTTTCTTTATTCGTTTTTCTGCACGCCAGGCTTCAACCTCTGCTCTCTGTAACAGTCCTTCTGCACCCAAGTCTCCAACCTCTGCTCTCTGCAACAGTCCTTCTGCACCCCAGTCTCCAAACACTGCACTCTGCAACAGTCTTTCTGCAAGCCAGTCTCCAACCTCTGCTCTCTGTAACAGTCCTTCTGCACATCAGTCTCCAACCTCTGTTCTCTGTAAGAGGACTTCTGTACTCCAGTCTACAACCTCTCCTCTCTTTAACAGGCCTTCTGCATTCAAGTCTCTAAACTCTACTCTCTTTAACAGTCCTTCTGCACCCCAGCCTCCAATTTGTGCTCTCAGTATCAGTCCTGCACCCCAGTCTCCAAACACTGCTCTCTGTAACAGTTATTCTGCACATCAGTCTTCAATAACTTCTATCTGCAAGAGTCCTTCTGCACCCCAGTCTCTAATCTCTGCTCTCTAGAACAGTCCTTCTATACCCCAGTCTTTATAATCTACTCTCTGCAACAATCCTTCTGCACCCCAGTCTCCAACGTCTGCTCTCTGCAAAATTCCTTCTGCACTCCAGTCTCCAAACTTTCCTCTCTGTGAGATCCTTCTGAATCCAAGTTTCCAAACGCTGCTCTTCATAACATTTCTTCTGCACCCCAGTCTCCAACCTGTTCTCTAAAAAAGTTCTTATGTACCGCAGTCTTCAACCTCTGCTCTCCATAAGAGTGCTTCTGAACCCCAGTCTCCAAACTCTGCTTTCTGTATCAGTCTTTCTTCACCACAGTCTCCAAACTCTTCTCTCTGTAACAGTCCTTCTGCACCTCACTCTGCAACCTCTGCTCTCTGCAACAGTGCTTCTGCAATGCAGTCGTCAACTTCTTCTCTCTACAACATTCCTTCCTCACCCCAGTCTCCAAAATATGCTCTCTGTAACAGTCCTTTTCCACGGCAGTCTCCAACTTCTGCTCTCTGTAACAGTACTTCTGTACTGCAGTCTCCAACCTCTGCTCTCTGTAATGGTCCTTCTGCAACCCAGTATCCAAACTCTGCTTTCTGTATCAGTCCTTCTGCACCCCAGTCTCGAAACTCGGCTCTCAATAACAGTCCTTCTGCACCTCAGACACCAACCTCTTCTCTCTGCAATAGTACTTCTGTGACCTAATCTCCAACCTCTGCTTTCTGCAATGGTCCTTCTGCACCCCAGTCTCAAACCTCTGTTCTCTACAACACTTATTCTGCACCCCAGTCTCCAACCTCTACTCTCTGTAACAGTCCTTCTGTACCGCAGTCTCCAACCTCTGTTCTCTGTAAGGGACCTTCTAAAGCCCAGTCTCCAACCTCTGCTTTCTGTATCAGTCCTTCTGTCCCACATTCTCCAAACTCTGTTCTCTGTAACAGTCCTTCTGTACATCAGTCTGCAACCTCTTCTCTCTGCAATAGTTCTTCTTCACCCCAGTCTGCAATCTCTGATCTCTGGAACAGTCCTTCTGCACCCCAGTCTCCAACATCTGCTCTATGCAACAGTCCTTCTGAACCCAGGTCACCAATGTCTGCTTTTTGTATCAGTCCTTCTGCACCCCAATCTCCAACGTCTGCTCTCTGTAACAGACCTTGTGCACCTCAGTCTCTAACCTCTACTCTCTGCAGCAGTTCTTCTCCACCCCAGTTTCCAACCTCTGCTCTCGGCAACAGTCCTTCTAGACGCCATTCTCCAACTGCTAAACTCTGCAACAGTCCTTGTACACCCCAGTCTTTCACATCTGCTCTCTGTAACATTCCTTCTGCACCACAGTCTGAAAACTCTGCTCTCTGCAACGATCCTTCTGCACCTCAGTCTCCAACTTCTGCTCTCTGCAAAAGTTTTTCTGCACCCCAGTCTCCAACCTCTGTTCTAAGCAGAAGTCTTTGTACACCCCAGGCTCCAAACTCTGCTCTCTTTCACAGTCCTTCTGTACTGAAGTCTCCAACATCTACTGTCTGTAATGGTCCTTCTGCACCAGAGACTCCAAACTCTACTTTCGATATCAGTTATTCTGCACCCAAGTCTCCAACCTCTGCTCTCTATAACAGTCCTTCTTCACCTCAGTCTCCAACCTCTGCTCTCTGCAACAGTCCTTCTACACCCCAGTCTCCAACCTCTGCTCTTTGTAACAGTCCGTCTGTTCCACAGTCTCAAACCTCTGTTCTCTGTAAGTATCCTTTTGCACCCCATCTCCAAACTCTGCTTTCTGTATCAGTCATTCTGCAACCCAGTCTTCAAAGTCTGCTTTCTTTATCCGTCTTTCTGGACGCCAGGCTTCAACCTCTGCTCTCTGTAAAAGTCATTCTGCACCCAAGTCTCCAACCTCTGCTCTCTGCAACAGTCCTTCTGCACCCCAGTCTCCAAACACTGCACTCTGCAACACTCTTTCTGCACCACAGTCTCCAACCTCTGCTCTCTGTAACAGTCCTTCTGCACATCAGTCTCCAACCTCTGTTCTCTGTAAGAGGACTACTGTACTGCAGTCTACAACCTCTCCTCTCTTTAACAGGCCTTTTGCATTCAAGTCTATAAACTCTACTCTCTTTAACAGTCCTTCTGCACCCCAGTCTCCAATTTGTGCTCTCAGTATCAGTCCTGCACCCCAGTCTCCAAACACTGCTCTCTGTAACAGTTATTCTGCACATCAGTCTTCAATAACTTCTATCTGCAAGAGTCCTTCTGCACCCCAGTCTCCAACCTCTGCTCTCTAGAATAGTCCTTCTATACCCCAGTCTTTATAATCTACTCTCTGCAACAATCCTTCTGCACCCCAGTCTCCAACGTCTGCTCTCTGCAAAATTCCTTCTGCACTCCAGTCTCCAAACTTTCCTCTCTGTGAGATCCTTCTGAATCCAAGTTTCCAAATGCTGCTCTTCGTAACATTTCTTCTGCACCCCAGTCTCCAACCTGTTCTCTAAAAAAGTTCTTATGAACCGCAGTCTTCAACCTCTGTTCTCCATAAGAGTCCTTCTGAACCCCAGTCTCCAACCTTTGCTTTCTGTATCAGTCTTTCTTCACCACAGTCTCCAAACTCTTCTCTCTGTAACAGTCCTTCTGCACCTCACTCTGCAACCTCTGCTCTCTGCAACAATGCTTCTGCAACGCAGTCGTCACCTTCTTCTCTCTACAACATTCTTCCTCAACCCAGTCTCCAAAATATGCTCTCTGTAACAGTCCTTTTCCACCGCAGTCTCCAACCTCTGCTCTCTGTAACAGTACTTCTGTACTTGAGTCTCCAACCTCTGCTCTCTGTAATGGTCCTTCTGCAACCCAGTATCCAAACTCTCCTTTCTGTATCAGTCCTTCTGCACCCCAGTCTCGAAACTCGGCTCTCTATAACAGTCCTTCTGCACCTCAGACACCAACCTCTTCTCTCTGCAATAGTACTTCTGTGACCTAAACTCCAACCTCTGCTTTCTGCAATGGTCCTTCTGCACCCCAGTCTCAAACCTCTGTTCTCTACAACACTTATTCTGCACCCCAGTCTCCAACCTCTGCTCTCTGTAACAGTCCTTCTGTACCGCAGTCTCCAACCTCTGTTCTCTGTAAGGGTCTTTCTAAAGCCCAGTCTCCAACCTCTGCTTTCTGTATCAGTCCTTCTGTCCCACATTCTCCAAACTCTGCTCTCTGTAACAGTCCTTCTGTACATCAGTCTGCAACCTCTGCTCTCTGCAATAGTTCTTCTTCACCCCAGTCTGCAATCTCTGATCTCTGCAACAGTCCTTCTGCACCCCAGTCTCCAACATCTGCTCTATGCAACAGTCCTTCTGAACCCAGGTCACCAATGTCTGCTTTCTGTATCAGTCCTTCTGCACCCCAGTCTCCAACGTCTGCTCTCTGTAACAGACCTTGTCCACCTCAGTCTCTAACCTCTACTCTCTGCAGCAGTTCTTCTCCACCCCAGTTTCCAACCTCTGCTATCAGCAACAGTCCTTCTAGACGCCATTCTCCAACTGCTAAACTCTCCAACAGTCTTTTTACACCCCAGTCTTTCACATCTGCTCTCTGTAACATTCCTTCTGCACCTCAGTCTGAAAACTCTGCTCTCTGCAATGATCTTTCTTCACCTCAATCTCCAACTTCTGCTTTCTGCAAAAGTTTTTCTGCACCCCAGTCTCCAACCTCTGTTCTAAGCAAAAGTCTTTATACACCCCAGGCTCCAAACTCTGCTCTCTTTAACAGTCCTTCTGTACTGAAGTCTCCAACCTCTACTGTCTGTAATGGTCCTTCTGCACCAGAGAATCCAAACTCTACTTTCGATATCAGTTATTCTGCACCCAAGTCTCCAACCTCTGCTCTTTGTAACAGTCCTTCTTCACCTCAGTCTCCAACCTCTGCTCTCTGCAACAGTCTTTCTGCACCCCAGTCTCCAACCTCTTCTCTCTGCACCAGTCCTTCTACACCCCAGTCTTCAAACTCTGCTCTCTTCTACCGTCCTTCTTCACCCCAGTTTCCAAACAGTGCTCTCTGCAACTGTCCTGCTGCACCCCAATGTTCAAACTCTGCTCTCTGTAGCAATCCTTCTGCACCTCAGTCTTCATCCTCTGCTCTCTGCATAGATCCTTTTTCACCACAGTCTCCAAACTCTGCTCTCTGCAACACTCCTTCTGCACCCCAGTATCCAAGCTCTGCTCTATGTAACTGTCCTTCTGCACATCAGTGTCCAAACTCTGCTCTCTGTAAAAATTCATCTCCCAACTCTGTTCCCTATAAGAGACCTTCTACACCCCAGTCTTCAACATCTGCTCTCTGTAACAGTTCTTCTGAACCGCAATCTCCAAACACTGCACTCTGTAAAACTCCTTCTGCACCCCAGTCTTTATACACTGCTCTCTTTAAGAATACCTTTGCACCCCAGTCTCCAATCTCTCCTCATTGTAAAAGTACTACTCCACCTCAGTCTCGAAGTTCTGCAATCTGTAAAGGTCCTTCTGCATTTCAGTCTCCAACTTCTGCTCTCTGTAAGAGTCCTTCTGCACCCCAGTCTCCAACATCCGTTCTCTGCAAAGATCCTACTTCTCCCCAGATTCCAACCTCTGCTCTCTGCAATGGTTTTTCTGAACCCGAGTTTCCAACCTCTGCTCTTTGTAACAGTTCTTCTTCACCTCAGTTTCCAAACTCTGCTCTCTGCAACAGTCCTTCTGCACCCGAGTCTCCAACCTCTGCTCCAGGTAACAGTTCTAATGCAACCCAGTCTCCAAACTCTGCTCTCTGTAACACTCCTTCTTCTTTCCAGTCTCCACACTCTGATCTCTGTAACAATCCTTCTGGACCTCAGTCTTTAACCTCTGCTCTCTACAACAGTCTTTCTGCTCCTAAGTCTCCAACCTCTATGCTCTACAAAAGTCCTTCTGCACCTCTGTCTGCAAACTCTGTTCTCTGTAAGATCCTTCTGAAACCCATTCCTCAAACTCTGCTCTGTGTAACAGTCCTTCTAAACCCAGTCTCCAAACTCTGCTCTGTAACAGACCTTCTGCACCCAAGTCTTCAACCTCTGCTCTCTGTAACAGTCCTTCTGCACCCCAGTCCCAAACCTGTGCTCTCGGCAACGATTCTTCTGCAACCCAGTCTCCAAACTCTGCTCTCTATGACAGTCTTTATGGTCCCCAGGATCCAATATCTTCTCTCTACTACAGTCTTTCTGCACATCAGTGTGAAAACTCTGCACTCTGAACCAGTCCTACTGGACCCCAGTTTCCTACCTTTGCTCTCTGAAACGCACCCCAGTCTCCAAACTCTGTTCTCTGCATCAGTCCTTCTTCACCCATGTCTCCAACATCTGCTCTCTGTAACAGTCCTTCTGTACCGCAGTCTCCAAGATCTGCTCTCTGTAACGGTCCTATTGCACCCCAGTCTCCAACGTCTGCTTTCTGTATCAGTTCTTCTGCACCCCAGTCTCCAAACTTTGCTCTCTGTAACAGTTCTTCACACTTCAGTCTCCATCTTCTGCTATCTGCAACGGTCCTTCTTCACCTCAGTCTCCAACTTCTGCTCTCTGCAACATTTCTTTTGCACTCCAATCTCCATCTGTGCTCTCTGTAACTGTCCTTCGGCACCCCAGTCTCCAAACTTTTTTTTCTGCATTTTTCCTTCTGCACCCCATGCTCCAAACTCAGCTCTCTCTAACAGTCCTTGTGTACTGAAGTCTCAATACTCTGCTTTGTGTAACGGTCGTTCTGCACCCCAGTCTTCACACTCTGCTTTCTGTATCAGTTCTTCTGCACCCCAGTCTCCAACCTCTGCTCTCTGTAACAGTCCTTCTGCACCTCAGTTCCCAACTTCTGCTCTCTGTAAAAGTCCTTCTGCACCCCAGTCTCAAACCTCTGCTCTCTGCAAAAGTCCTTCTACACTGCAGTCTCAAACCTCTACTATCTTCAACGAACTTTCTGCACCCCAGTCTCCAACGTCTGCTCTATGCAACAGTTATTCTTCACCCCAGTCTCCATCCTCTGCTCTCTGTAAGAATCCTTCTGCACCCCAGTCTCCCACCTCTCCTCTCTGTAAAAGTCCTTCTGTACCGCAGTCTCCAAAATCTGCTCTCTGCAACAGTCCTTCTGCACCCCAGTCTCCAACCTCTGCTCTCTGCAACATTTTTTTAACCCCAGTCTCCAACCTGTGCTCTCTGTAAATGTCCTTCTGCACCTCAGTCTTCAACCTCTGCTCTCTGTAGCGATCCTTCTGCACCTCAGTCTGGAACCTCGGCTCTCTGCAACGATCCTTCTGCACCTCAGTCAAACCTCTGTTCTTTGCAATGATCCTTCTAAACAACAGTCTCCGAGCTCTGCTCTCTGTAACAGTCCTTCTGAACATCAGTGTCAAAACTCTGCTCTCTGTAACAATCTTTCTGCATCTCAGTCTCCAACCTCTGCTCTCTTTAACAGTTCTTCTGGACACCAATCTACAAACTCTGCTCTCTGTAACACTCTTTCTGCACCGCAGTCTCCATCCTCTGCTCTCTTTAATAATCCTTCTGAACCCCAGTCTCCAACCGCTTCTCTCTGTAACAGTTCTTCTGCACCTCAGTCTCCAATATCTGCTCTCTGAAATGATCCTTCAGCACCTCAGTCTCCAACAGCTGCTATCTGTAACAGTCCTTCTGAATCCTATTCTCCAACATAAGTTCTCTGGATCAGTCCTTTTGCACACCACTATCCTAACTCTGCTCTCTGTAACAATCCTTCTGCACCTGAGTCTCCAAACTCTGCTCTCTGAAACGGTTTGTTTGTACCCCAGTCTCCAAACTCTGTTCTCTCCATCAGTCCTTCTGCACCCCAGTCTCTAACGTCAGCTTTCTGTATCAGTTCTTCTGCACCCCAGTCTCTAACCTCTGCTCTAAGAAACAGTCCTTCTCCACCCCAGTCTCCAACTTCTGATCTCTGAAACATTTCGTCTGCACCCCAGTCTCCATCTGTGCTCTCAGTAACTGTCTTTCTGCACCCCAGTCTCCAACCTCTTCTCTCTGTAAAGATCATTCTGCACCACCGTCTGAAACCTCTGCTCTCTGCAATGATCATTCTGCACCTCAGTCTCCAACCTCTGCTCTTTGTAACAGGTCTTCTGCACCACAGTCTCCAAACTCTGCTCTTTGTAACAGGTCTAATGCACCCCAGTCTCCAACCTCTTCTCTTTGCAATGAACCATCTGCACCTCCGTCTCCAACCACTGCTCCCTGTAACAGTCCTTCTGCAGCCCAGTCTCCAAACTCTGCTCTCTGCAACATTTCTTCTGCAACCCAGTCTCCCACCTGTGCTCTCTGTATCTGTCCTGCTTCACCCCAGTCTGCAATCTCTGCTCTCTGTAGCGATACTTCTGCACCTCAGTCTACAACCTCTGATCTCTGCAAGGATCCTTTTTCACCACAGTCTCCAAAATCTGCTCTGTGCAACAGTCCTTCTGCAAACCAGTCTACAAGCTCTGCTCTCTGTAACAGTTTTTCTGAACCCCAGTCTCCAAATTCTGATCTCTCTAAAAGGCCTTCCGCACCCCAGACTTCAAACTCTGCTCTCTGTAACAGGCCTTCTGCACCCCACTCTCCAACCTGTGCTCTCTGTTACGATCCTTATGCACCCCAGTCTCCAAACTCTGCTCTCTGTAACAGTCCTCTGCACCCCAGAATCCAACATCTGCTCTCTTCTACATTCGTTCTGCACCTCAGTCTGAAAAGTATGCTCTCTGCAACAATCCTTCTGCACCCCAGTTTCAAACCTTTGCTCTCTGTAACAGACCTTCCACACCTCAGTCTCCAAACTATGCTCACTGTAATGATGCTTCAGCACCCCAGTCTCCAACTTCTGCTCTCTGTAACAGTCTTTTTGCAACCCAGTCTCCAACATCTGCTCTCTGAAATGGTCCTTCTGCACCCCAGTCTCCAAACTCTGCTTTGTAAAAGTCCTTCTGCACCTCAGACACTAACCTATGCTCTCTGTATCAGTCCTTCTAAGCGTCAGTCTGAAACCTCTGATCTCTGCAACAATCCTTCTGCACCCCACTCTCCAAACAGTGCTATGTGTAACAATCCTTCTGAACAGAAGTCTTTGACCTCTTCTCTCTTACAAGTCTTCTGCACCCCAGTCTCCAAACTCTGCTCTCTGTAACAGTCCTTCTGCACCCCAGTCTCCAATCTCTACTTACTGTATTAGTCCATCTGCACCACAATTTCAAACCTCTGCTCTCTGTAATAGTCTTTCTGCATCTCACTCTACAAACTCTGCTCTCTGTAACACTCCTTCTGCTCCCCAGTCTCCAAAATCTGCTCTCTGCAACAGTCCTTCTGCACCAAATCTCCAACCTCTGCCTCTGTAACCCAGTATCAAAATTCTGCTCTCTGCAACAGTCCTTCTACACCCCAATCTCCAACCTGTGCTCTCTGCAACAGTCCCTCTGCAAGCCAGTCTCCAACCTCTGCTCTCTGTAAGAATCCTTCTGCACCTCAGTCTTCAACCTCTGCTCTCTGAAACGGTCCTTCTAAACCTCAGTCTCCAAAAACTACTCTCTGTAAATGTACTTTTGAACACCTTCTCCAAACTCTGCTCTCCGTAATATGCCTTCTGCACCCCATTCTCCAACCTATGTTCTCTATTACAATCCTTCTACACCCCAGTCTCAAAATTTTGCTCTCTACATCGATCCTTCTGCACCCTACTCCCCAAACTCTGCTCTTTGCAACAGTCCTTCTGCACCCCAGTCTCCAACATGTGCTTTCTGCAAAAATCCTTCTGCACCTCAGTCTGAAAACTCTGTACTCTACAACGATCTTTCTTCACCCCAGTCTCCAACCTCTGCTCTCTGTAACAGTCCTGCTGCAGATCCGTCTAAAACTCTGCTCTCTGTAAGATCCATGTTCAACCTTGTCTAAAAACTCTGCTCTCTGTAGGAGTTCTACTGCACCCCAGTCTCCAACCTATGCTCTCTGCAATGATCCCTCTGCACCCCAGTCTAAAAATTCTGCTCTCTACAACAATCCTTTGGCACCCCAGTTTCCCACCTCTGCTCTCTGCGAAAGTTTTTCTGCACCCAAGTCTCCAACATCTGCTCCCTGCAACAGTCTTTCTGCACCTCAGTATGACAACTCTGCTCTCTGCAACGATCACTTTGCACCCCAGTCTCCAACCTCTGTTCTCTAAAACAGTTATTCTGCACCCCAGTATCCAACCTCTACTCTCTGTAACAGTCCTTCTGTACCGTAGTCTCCAACCTTTGTTCTTTGTAAGGGTACTTATGCACACCAGTATCCAACCTCTGCTTTCTGCGTCTGTCGTCTTCCACCACAGTCTCCAAACTCTGCCCGCTGTAACAGTCCTTCCGCAACTCAGTCTGCAAATTCTGCTTTCTGCAACAGTACTTTTACACTCCAGTATTTATCCTCTGCTCTCTCCAACAGTCCTTTTGCAACACAGACTCAAACATCTGTTCTCTAAAACAGTTCTTCTCCACCCCAGTCTCCAACCTCTGCTCTCTGTAAAAGTCCTTCTGTACTTCAGTCTCAAAAATCTGCTCTCTGTACAAAGAACTCAAAAAATTAAACAATAAGATAACAAATAATCCAATCAACAAATGGGCCAAGGACCTGAACAGACACTTCTCAGAGGAGGACATACAATCAATCCACAAGCACATGAGAAAATGCTCAACATCTCTAGCAATCAGAGAAATGCAAATCAAAACCACCCTAAGATACCATTTCACTCCTGTAAGATTGGCAGCCATTATGAAGTCAAACAACAATAAGCGTTGGCGAGGATGTGGGGAAAAGGGCACACTTGTTCACTGCTGGTGGGACTGCAAAATGGTGAGGCCAATTTGGAAAGCAGTATGGAGATTTCTGGGAAAGCTGGGAATGGATCCACCATTTGACCCAGCTATTGCCCTTCTTGGACTATTCCCTGAGGACCTTAAAAGAGCGCACTATACGGATACGGCCACATCAATGACGAATGGGGGGAGAGAAAGGAAGAGAGAAGGGAAAACATATGGAAATGGTAGGAGACCTTCAGTGATACACAAAATAATAAGAGGTTATGAGGGGCAAGGGGGTGGGGGGAAAAAAGGGGAGAGAATTGAACAACAGCAGAGGAGGTAGAGAGGGATGTTGGGAGGGGAGGGGAGGGGAGGGGGGATAGTAGGGGATAGGAAAGGTAGCAGAATACAACAGTCACTAATATGCCATTATGTAAAAATGTGAGTATGTAACAGAAGTGAGTCTGTATTATGTATTTGGGGAGTTCAAAACCCAATTGGGTCGAATGTATGAAAGATGATATGTCTTGAGCTCTGTTTTGAACAACCAATAAAAAAAAAACAAGGAGGGAAACAAATTACAGTAGATGGGGTAGAGAGAGAAGATGGGAGGGGAGGGGAGAGGGGATAGTAGAGGATAGGAAAGGTAGCAGAATACAACAGTTACTAATATGGCATTATGTAAAAATGTGGATGTGTAACCGATGTGATTCTGCAATCTGTATTTGGGGTAAAAATGGCAGTTCATAACCCACTTGAATCTAATGTATGAAATATGATATGTCAAGAGCTTTGTAATGTTTTGAACAACCAATAAAAAAAAATTCACATCCAAATAAAAAAAATCTGCTCTCTGTAAGATCCTTCTGCAACCCAGTCTGTAAACTCTGCCCTCTGTAACAGACCTTCTGCACCCCTTCTTCAACCTCTGTTCTCTGTAGTGCAGTCTCAAAAATCTTCTCTCTGTAAAGGTCCTTCTGCACCACAGTCTCCAACCTCTACTTTCTGTATCAGTACTTCTGCACCCCAGTCTCCAACCTCTGCTCTCGGTAACAGTCCTTCTTCACCTAAGTCTCCAAACTCTGCTCTCTGCCACAGTCCTTCTGCACCAAAGTCTCAAAGCTCTACTCCCTGCAACACTCCTTCTGCACCTCAGTCTCTAAACTCTGCTTTCTGTAACAATCCTTATGTACCGCAGTCTCAAAAATCTGCTCTCTGTAATGGTCCTTCTGAACCCCAGTCTTTAACATGAGCTTTCTTTATCAGTTCTTCTGCACCCCAGTCTACAAACTCTGCTCTCACTAACAGTCCTTCTGCACCCCAGTCTCCAACTTCTGCTCTCTGCAACATTTTTTATGCACAACAGTCTCCATATGTGCTCTCTGTAACTGTCCTTCTGCACCCCAGTCTCCACCCACTGATCTCCGTAACAATCCTTCTGGACCTCAGTCTCCAACCTCTGCTCTCTGTAACAGTCCTTCTGTAGCGCAGTCTCAAAACTCTGCTCTCTGTAATACTCTTTTTGAACCCCAGACTCCAACGTCAGCTTTCTTTATCAGTCTTCTGCACCCCACTCTCCAAACTCTGCTTTCTGTAACAGTCCTTCTGCAACTCAGTCTCCAAACTCCGCTCTCTTCAACAGTCCTTCTGCACCTAAGTCTGAAAACTATGTTCTTTGCAACGATCCTTCTGCAACCATGTCTCCAAACCCTGCTTTCTGTAACAGTCCTTCGGAACCCCAGTCTCCAATCTCTGCTCTCTGTAACAGGCCTTTTGCACCCCATTCTCCAACCTCTGCTCTCTGTAACAGTGCTTCTGAACCTCAGTCTACAAACTCTGCTCTCTGCAACAGTCCTTCTGCACCCAAGTCTCCAACATCTGCATTCTGCAACAGTTCTTCTGCACCCCAATCTCCAACCTGTGCTCTCCGTAAAAATTCTTCTACACACCAGTGTGCAGCCTCTGCTCTTTGCAACAGTCCCTCTGCAACCCAGTTTACAATCTCTGCTCTCTGTAACAATGCTTCTGCACCTCAGTCTTCAACCTCTGCTTTTTGCAATGGTCCTTCTGCACCTCAGTCTCCAAAAACTACTCTCTGTAAATGTACTTATGAATCCCTTCTCCAAACTCTTCTCTTTGTTATAGGCCTTCTGCACCACATTCTCCAAACTCTGTTCTATATAACAATCCTTCTGCACACCAGTATCAAAATTTTGCTCTCTACAACGATCATTCTGCACCCCACTCCCCAAACTCTGCTCTTAGCAACAGTCCTTCTGCACCCCAGTCTCCAACATGTGCTCTCTGCAAAAGTCCTTCTGCACCTCAGTCTGAAAACTCTGTTCTCTACACCAATCCTCTGCACCCCAGTCTCCAACCTCTGCTAGCTGTAACAGTCCTGCTGCACATCTGTCTACAACTCTGCTCTTCGTAAGATCTTTGTGCAACCTTGTCTGAAAACTCAGCTCTCTATAGGAGTTCTACTGCACCCCAGTCTCCAACATCTGCTTTCTGCAACGATCTTTCTGTACACCAGTTTCCAACGTCTGCTCACCAGTTTACAACGTCTGCTCTCTGCAACAGTCCTTCTGCACCCAATTCTGCAACCTCTTCTCTCTGCAACGATCCCTGTGCACCCCAGTATCCAATATCTGCTCTATGCAACAGTCTTTCCGCACCCCTGTCTTCAACCTCTGCTCTCTGCAACAGTCCTTCTGCACCTCAGTCTGAAAACGCTGTTCTCTGCAATGATCCTTCTGCACCCCAGTGTCCAAATTCTGCTCTCTGTAACACTCGTGTTGCACCTCAGTCTCGAAACTCTGCTCTCTGTAAGATCCTTCTGCAACCCTGTCTCCAAACTCTGCTCAATGTAACAGTCTTTCTGCACCCCAGTCTCCAACCTCTGCTCTTTCATGAGTCCTTCTAAAAGTCAGTCTCCAAACGCTGCTTTCTGCAACAGTCCTTCTGCACCACAGTCTCCAACTTCTGTTCTCTTTAACAATCCTTCTTCACCTCAGTTACAAAACTCTGATCTCTGCAATGGTCCTTCTGCACCACAGTCTCCAACCTCTGCTCTCTGTAACAATCCCTCTGCACCCCAGTCTAAAAACTCTGCTCTCTACAACAATCCATTTGCACCCCAGTTTCCAACCTCTGCTCTCTGCAAAAGTCCTTCTGCACCCCAGTCTCAAACATCTGCTCCCTGCAACAGTCTTTCTGCACCTCTGTCTGACAACTCTGCTCTCTGCAACGATCATTTTGCACCCCAGTCTTCAAACTCTGCTTTATGTAACAGTCTTTCGGCACCTCAGTCTCCAACCTCTGCTTTCTGTAAGATCCTTCTGCACCCCAGTTTCCAAACTCTGCTCTCTGTAATATTTTTTCTGCTCCCCAGTCTCCAACCTCTGCTCTCTGAAACAGTCCTTCTGCTCCACAGTCTCCAACCTCTACTCTCTGTAACAGTCCTTCTGTCCCACAGTCTCCAACCTCTTCTCTCTGTAATGGTTCTTCTGTACCCCAGTCTCCAAACTCTGATCTCTGTAACAATCCTTATTCACCCCAGTCTCCAACATCTGCTCTCTGCAACGATCTTTCTGCACCCCAGTCTCCAACCTCTGCTCTCTGCAAACGTCCTTCTGTACCCCCGTCTCCAACATCTTCTCTCAGCAACAGTCCTTCTGAACCTAAGTCTGAAAACTCTTCTCTCTGCAACAATCCTTGTGCACACCAGTGTCCAAACTCTGCTTTTTGTAACAGTCCTAATGCACCTCAGTCTCCAAAATCTACTCACTGTAACAGTGCTTTTGATCCCCAGCCTCCAAACTCTGATCTCTGTAAAATCCTTCTGCACCCAATTTTCCAAACCTGCTCTCTGTAACATTCCTTATCCTCCCCAGACTTCAACCTCTGTTCTCTGTAACACTCCTTCTGCTCCACAGTCTCCAACCTCTGCTCTCTCTAACAGTCCTTCTATACCTCAGTCTCCAACCTCTGCTCTCTGTAACGGTCATTCTGCACCCCAGTCTTCAACCTCTCCTATCTGTATCATTCCTTCTGCACCACAGTTTCCAACCTCTGCTCCCTGCAACATTCCTTCTGCACCTCAATCTCCATCCTCTGCTCTCTGCGACAGTTCTTCTGCACGCCAGTCTCCAACCTCTGCTCTCTGTAACAGTCAACCTGTAGTGCAGTCTCCAAAATCTGCACTCTATAAGGGTTCTTCTGCTCCCCAGTCTTGAACCTCTGCTTTCTTAATAAGTCTTTCTGAACCAAAGTCTCAAACTTCTGTATCTGCAACAATCCTTCTACAACGCAGTCTCCAACCTCTGCTCTCTGTAACAATCCTTCTGCAACTCAGTCTCAAAACTCTGCTCTCTACAACGGTGCTTCTGCACCTCAGTCTCTAAACTCTACTCTCTGTAACAGTCCTTCTGCAGCTCAATCTCCAACATCTGCTCTCTGTTTTCTGTAACATTCCTTTTGGACGCTTGTCTCAAAACTCTGCTCGCTACAACGATCCTTCTGCAGCCCAGTCTCCATCCTCTGCTCTTTACAACAGTCCTTCTGCACCCCAGTCTCCAATATCTGTTCTCTGCAACAGTCCGTCTGCACCTCAGTATGAAAACTCTGTTCTCTGCAACGATCCTTTTGCACCCCAGTCTCCAACCTCTGTTCTCTGTAACAGTCCTGCTGTACCACAGTCTCTAAGCTCTGCTCTCTGTAAGATCCATCTGCAACCCTGTCTCCAAACTCTGCTGTCTGTAACAGTCCTTCTGCACACCAGTCTCCAAACTCTGCTCTCTGTAACAGGCCTTTTGCAACCCATTCTCCAACCTCTGTTCTCTGCAACAGTCCTTCTGCACCCGAGTCTCCAAACTCTACTTTCTGTATCAGTCCATCTGCACCCCAATCTCCAACCTCAGCTGTCTGCAACAGTCCTTCTGCAACCCAGTCTCTAACGTCTGCTCTCCGCAACAGTCTTTCTGCACCAAAGTCTCCAAACTCTGCCTCTGTAACAGTCCTACTGCAACACAGTCTTCAACCTGTATTCTCTGCAACAGTCTTTCTTCACCCAAATCTCAAACCTGTGCTCTCCCCAACAGTCCTGCTACACCCTATGTCCAGCCTCTCCACTCTGCAGCAGTCTCTCTGAGACCAAGTCTCCAACGTCTGCTCTCTGTAACAATCCTTCTGCACCTCAGTCTCCAACCTCTGCTCTCTGCAATGGTACTTCTGCACCTCGGGCTCTACTTTTTGTAAAAGTACTTCTGCACCCCTTCTCCAAACTCTGCTCTCCGCAACAGGCCTTCAGCACCCCTGTCTCCGACCTCTGTTCTCTATAACGATCTTTCTGCACCCCAGTCTCCAACCTCTGCTCTCTTTACCAGTTCTTCAGCTCCCCAGTCTTCAAACTCTGCTCTCTGTAACAGTCTTTCTGTACCTCAGTCTCCAACCTTGCTCTCTGCAACAGTCTTTCTGCACTCCAGTCTCCAACCTCTGTGCTCTGAAACAGTACTTCTTCTCCCCAGACTCTAAGATCTGCTCTCTGTAACAGGCCTTCTGTACCGCAGTCATTAACCTGTGCTATTTGTAAGGGTCCTTCTACACCCCAGTCTCCAACCTCTGCTTTCTGCATCAGTCTGTCTTAACCCCAGTCTCTAACCTCTGTTCGCTGTATCTAACCTTTTGCACCTCAGTCTCCAACCTATGCTCTATGTAAGAATCCTTCTGCACCCCAGTCTCCAACCTCCACTCTCAGTAACAGTCCTATATCGCAGTCTCCAACCTCTGCTCTCTGTAGCAGTCTGACTGCACCCCAATTTCCAAACTCTGCTTCCTGTAACAGTCTTTCTGCACCTGAGTCTTCAAACTCTCCAATGTGTAACAGTCCTTCTAAACCTCAGTTTCCAACGTCTGCTCTTTGTAACCGTCCTTCTTGACCTCAGTCTGAAACATCTGCTCTCTGCACGATACTTCTGCACCCCAGTATCAAACCAATACTCTCTGCAACAGTCCACCTGCACCTCAGTCTCCAACCTCTGCTTTCTGTAAGATCCTTCAGCAACCCAGTCTCCAAACTCTGCTCTTTATAACAGTCCTTCTGCACCCCAGTCTCCAAACTCTCCTCTTTGCAACAGTCCTTCTGCACCCAAGTCTAGAACACCTGCTCTCTGCAACAGTCCTTCTGAACCTCAGTCTGAAAACTCTTCTCCCTTAAACCACCATACTGCACGCCAGTATCCTAATTCTGCTCTCTGTAACAGTCCTTCTGCACCTCATTCTCCCAACTCTGCTCTCTGAAAGATCCTTCTACAACCCAGTCTTTAAACTCTGCACTCTGTAACAGTCCATCTGCACAAAAGTCTCCAAACTCTGCTCTTTGTAACAGTCCTTCTGTACTGCAGTTTCCAAACTCTTCTCTCTGTAATGATCCTTCTGCACCCCACTCTCCAACCTCTGCTTTCTCTATCAGTCTTTCTGCACTCAAGTCTCCAACCTCTGCTCTCTGCAACAGTTTTTTGGCACCCCAATCTCCCACCTCTGGTCTCTGCAAAAGTCCTTCTACACCCAAGTCTTTAACCTGTACACTCTGCAACAGTCCTTATGCACCTCAGTCTCCAACCTCTTCTCTTTGCAAAGGTCTTTCTGCACCTCAGTCTTCAACATCTGCTCTCTGTAACAGTCCTTCTGCACCTCATTCTTCAACATCTGCTCTCTGTAACAGTCCTTTGGCACCCTAGTCTGCACCCTCTGCTCTCTGCAACGATTTTTACACCCAAGTCTCCAAACTCTGCTCTCTGCAACAATTCTTCTGCACCCCTGTCTCCAACATCTGCTCTCTGCAACAGTTTTTCTAAACCTCATTCTGAAAACTCAGCTTTCTGCAACAATCTTTGTGGACCAAAGTCTACAACCTGTGCTCTCTCCGACAGTCCTTCAGCTCTCTGTAAGATCATTATGCCACCCAGTCTCCAAACGCTGCTCTATGTTACAGGCCTTCTGCTCCCCAGTTTCCAAGCTCTTCTCTGTGTAACAGGTTTTCTGCACCTCAGTCTCCAACCTCTTCTCTCTGCAACGATTTTTCTGCACTCAATTCTTCAACCTCTGCTCTCTGCAACAGTCCTAATGCACCCAAGTCTCCAACCTCTGCTCTCTGCAACAGTACGTCTATTCCACAGTCTCCAAACTCTATTCTCTGTAACGGTCCTTCTGCACCCCAGTCTCCAAACTCTGCTTTCTGTATCCGTCGTTCTGCACCCCAGGATTCAACCTCTGCTCTCTGTAACAGTCTTTCCCCGCAGTCTCCAACCTCTGCAACAGTGTTCTGCACCTCAGTCTGGAAACACTGCACTCTGCACAGTCCTTCTGCACCCAGTCTCCAACCTCTGCTCTCTTCATCAGTCCTTCTGCACCTCAGTCTCCAAACACTGCTCTCTGTAACAGTTTTTCTGCCCCTCAGTCTTCAACAACTGCTCTCTGCAACAGGCCTTCTGCACCCCAATCTTCAACGTCTGCTCTCTGCAACAATCCTTCTGCAACCCAGTCTCCAAACTTTCCTCTCTGTAAGATCCTTCTGCTCCCCAGTCTTCAAACTCTACTCTACACTCAGTATCAGTCCTTTTGCACCCCAGTCTCCAAACACTGCTCCCTGTAACAGTTTTTCTGCACCTCAGTCTTAAACAACTGCTCTCTGCAACAGTTCTTCTGCACCCCAGTCTCCAAACTCTGCTCTTTAGAACAGTCCTTCTATACCCCAGTCTCCATAATCTACTCTCTGCAACGATCCTTCTGCACCCCAGTCTCTAACGTCTGTTCTCTACAACAATCCTTCTGCACCCCAGTCAACAAACTTTCCTCTCTGTAAGATTTTTCTACACCCCAGTTTCCAAACTCTGCTCTCTGTAACAGTCCTTCTGCACCTCACTCTTCAAACTCTGCTCTCTGCAACAGTCCTTCTGCACACCAGTCTTAAACCTCTGCTCTCTGCAACAGTTCTTCTGAACCCCAGTCTCCAAACTCTTCTCTCTTCACCTATCATTCTGCACCCCAGTCTCTAACCACTGCTCTCTGCCCCAGTTTTTCTGCACCCCAGTCTCAAACCTGTGCTGTCTGTAAGATCCTTCTGCACACCTGTCTCCAACTTCTGCTCTCTGTAAAAGTACTTCTGTAAAGCAGTCTCGAAACTCTGCTCTCTGTAAGGGTCCTTCTGCATTTTTCGATCTCCAATCTTTGCTCTCTTCAACACTCCTTCTGCAACCCAGTCTCCAAAATTTGCTCTGTGAAATAGATTTTCTGCACATGAGTCTCCAACCTGTGCCCTCTGTAAAAGTCCTACTGCACCCCAGTCTTCAACATGTGCTTTCTATAAAACTCCTTCTGCACCACAGTCTCCAATCTCTGCTCTCTATAATGATCCTTCTGCACCCCAGTCTTCAAAATCTGCTCTCTGCACAATCCTTCTGCACCCCAGTGTCCAAAGTCTGCTCTTTGTAACAGTCCTTCTGCACCCAGTCTCAAACCTCTGGTCTCTGCAACAGTCCTTCAGCACCGAAGTCTCCAACATCTGCTCTCTGCAACAGTCCTTCTACAACCCAGTCTAAACTTCTGCTCTCTGCAACAGTCCTTCTACCCCCCAGTCTCGATACTCTGCTCGCCGCAACGATCCTTCTGCACCCAGTCTCCAACCTCTGTTCTCTTCAACAGTTCTTCTGCAACCCAGTCTCCAACCTCTGCTCTCTGTAATGGTCCTTATGCACCCCAGTATCCAACCTCTGCTTTCTGTATCAGTCGGTTTTCCACAACAGTCTCTAAAATCTGCCCGCTGTAACAGTCCTTCTGCAACTCAGTCTGCAAACTCTGCTCTCTGCAACTGTCCTTCTGCACCTCAGTCTCCAACCTCTGCTATCTGTAAGGGTCCTTCGGCACCCGAGTCTCCAACCTCTGCTTTCTGTATCAGTCCTTCTGCACCCCAGTGTCCAACCTCTGCTCTCTGTAACAATCCTTCTGCACCTCGGTCTCCAATGTCTTCTCTCTGCAACGGTTCTTCTGCACCTCAGTCTCCAACATCTTCTCTCTGTAACAGTGCTCTGCACCTCAGTTTCCAACTTTTGCTCTCTTTAATATCTTTCTGCAACCCAGTATTCAAACTCTGCTCTATACCAATCTGTCTGCACCCCAGTCTCCAAACTCTGCTGTCTGTAACAGGCATTCCGCACCCCAGTCTCCGAACTCTGTTTTCTGTATCAGTCGTTCTGCACCCCAGTCTTCAACCTCTGGTCTCTGCAATGATCCTTCTGCACCCCAGTCTTCAAACTCTTTTCTCTACAACACTTTTTCTGCACCCCAGTCTCCAAACTCTGCTGTCTGTAACAGGCCTTCTGCACCACAGTCTCCAAACTCTGCTCTGTAACTGTCCTTCTCCACCACAGTCTGCAAACTCTGCACTCTGCAATTGTCCTACTGCACCCAGTCTCCAACCTCTGCTCTCTGCAACAGTCCTTCTGCACCCCTGTCTCCAACATCTGCTCTCTACAACAGTCCTTCTCCACCCAGTCTCGAACCTATGCTCTCTGTAACAGTACTTTTGTACTGCAGTTTCCAAACTGTTTTCTCTGTAACGGTCCTTCTGCACCCCACTCTCCAACCTCTGCTTTCTCTATCAGTCCTTCTGCGCTCAATGTCCAATCTGTGCTCTGTAACTGTCCTTCTGCATTTCAGTCTCTAACGTCTGCTCACTGCAACAGTCTTTTGGAACCCCAAACTTCAACCTCTACACTCTGCAACAGTCCTTCACCCAAGTCTCCAACCTCTGCACTCTGCAATAGTCATTCTGCACCTCAGTCTCCAACTTCTTCTCTTTGCAAAGGTCTTTCTGCACCTCAGTCTTCAACATCTACTCTCTCTAACAGTCCTTCTGCACCTCAGTCTCTAACGTCTGCTCGCTGCAACATTTTTTGGAAACCCAAACTCCAACCTCTGCTCTCTGCAACAGTCCTACACCCAAGTCTCCAACCTCTGCACTCTGCAACAGTCCTTCTGCACCTCAGTCTTCAACCTCTTCTCTTTTCAAAGGTTTTTGTTCAACTCAGTCTTCAACATCTACTCTCTGTAACAGTTCTTCTGCACCTCAGTCGCCAAACTCTGCTATCTGTAAGATCATTCTAAAAAACAGTCTCCAAACTCTGCTTTCTATAACACTCCTTCTTCACCCCAGTCTCAAAATTCTGCTGTCTGTAACACTCCTTCAGCACCCCAGTCTGCACCCTATGTTCTCTGCAATGATCCCTCTACACCAAAGTCTCCAACCTCTGCACTCTGCAACAGTTCTTCTGCACCCCAGTCTCCTACATCTTCTCTCTGCAACAGTTTTTCTAAACCTCATTATGAAAACTCTGCTCTCTGAAAAGATCCTTCTGAACCCCAGTCTCCAACCTCTGCTCTCTCTGACAGTCCTTCGGCACCTCAGTCACCAACCTCTGCTCTCTGTAAGATCCTTATGCCATTCAGTCTCCAAACTCTGCTGTGTGTTACATGTCATCTGCTCCAAAGTCTCCAAGCTCTGCTATTTGAAACAGGCCTTCTGCACCTCAGTATCCAACCTCTTCTCTCTGCAACAATCCTTCTGCACCCTATTCTCCAAACTCTGCTCTTTGCATCAGTCCTATTGCACTTCAGTCTCCAAACTCTGCTCTCTGTAAGATCCTTCTGTACACCTGTCTCATACCTTTGCTCTCTTTAACAGTTCTTCTGTACAGCAGTCTCTAACGTCTATTCTCTGTAACAGTCTTTCTGAACCCCAGTCTCAAAACACTGCACTCTGTACAGTCCTTTTGCACCCAGTCTCCAAACTCTCCTCTCTGCGACAGTCCTTCTGCACCTTAGTCTCTAAACACTGATCTCTGTAACAGTTTTTCTACACCTCAGTCTTCAACAACTGCTCTCTGCAACAGTCCTTCTTCACCCCAGTCTCAAAACTCTGCTCTCTAGAACAGTCCTTCTATTCACCAGTCTCCATAATCTACTCTCTGCAATGATCCTTCTGCAACCCAGTCTCCAAAGTCTGCTCTCTGCAACCATTTTTCTGCACCCCAGTCTCAAAAATTTCCCCTCTTTAAGATTGTTCTGGTCTCCAGTCACCAAACTCAGCTCTCAGTATTAGTCCTTCTTTACCCCAGTCTCCAAACACTGCTCTCTGTAACAGTTTTTCTGCACCTCAGTCTTCAACAACTGCTCTCTGCAACAGTCCTCTTGCACCCCAGTCTCCAATGTCTGCTCTCTGCAACAATTGTTCTGCACCCATGTCTCTAAACATTCCTCTCTTTAAGATTCTTCTGCACCCCAGTTTCCACACTCTGCTCTCTGTAACATACCTTCTGCACCACAGTCTCCAACGTCTGCCCTCTGCAATGGTCCCTATGCACCCCAGTCTACAGCCTTGTTCTCTAAAACAGTTCTTCTGTACTGAAGTCTCTACCCTCTGCTCTCTGTAATGCTCCTTCTTCACCCCAGTCTCCATAATCTGCTTTCTGTCTCAGTCCTTCTGCACCACAGTCTCCAACCTCTGCTCTCTGCAACAGTCCTTCTGCACCCCAGTATCCAACATCTGCTCTGCAACAGTCCTTCTGCACCATAGTCTCCAACATCTGCTCTGTGTAACAGTCCTTCTCTACTGCAGTCTCCAAACTCTGCTCTCTGTAACGGTCTTTTCGCACCCCAGTTTACAAAATCTGCTCTCTGTAACATTCTTTCTCCAACCAAGTCTCTAACCTCTGCTTACTGCAAAAGTATTTCTGCATCCCAGTCTTCAAACTCTGCTCCCTGTACCAGCCCTTCTGCACCTCAGTCTACAACCTCTGCTCTCTGCAACACTCCTTCTACACCCCAGTTGCAAACCTCTGCTCTCTGAAAAAATTCTTCTGCACCCCAGTCCCCAACGTCTGCTCTCTGCAACAGTCTTTCTGCACCCGCGTCTCCAAACTCTGCTCTCTGTAAGATCCTTTTGCAACCCCGTCTCCGAACTCTTCTCTCTGTCGCAGTCCATCTTTACCGCAGTCTCTAAACTCTGCTCCCTTTAACGGTCCTTCTGCACCCCAGTCTCCAAACACTGATTTCCATATCAGTCCTTCTGCACCACAGTCTACAAAGTCTGCTCTCTGCTACAGTCCTACTGAACCCCAGTCTTCATCATCTAATCTCTGCAACAGTCCTTCTGCACCCCAGTCTCCAACCTCTTCTCTCTGTAATGGTCCTCCTGTACCCCAGTCTCCAAAGTCTGCTTTCTCTATCATTCCTTCTGCACCCCTGTCTAAATCCTCTGCTCTCTGTAACAGTCCTTATGCACCTCATTCTCCAAATTCTGCTCTCTGCAATAGTCCTTCTGCACCCAAATCTCCGACTTCTGCTCTATGCAAGAGTCCTTCTGCACCTCAATATCAAAACTCTGTTCTCTGTAACAATTCTTCTGCACCCCAGTCTCCAAATTCTGCTCTCTGCAAAGGTCCTTCTTCATCCCACTCTCCAAACTCTGCTCGCTGTAATATGCTTCTTTACCCCAGTGTCCAAACTCTACTCTCAGTAACATTTCTTCTGCTCCCCAGTCTTCAATCTCTGCTCTTTGTAAAAGTCTTTTTGCACCACAGTCCCCAATCTCAGCTCTCTGTAACGGTCCTTTGGCACCCCAGTCTCCAACATCTGCTTTCTTACCAGTTGTGCACCCCAGTTTCCAAACTCTGCTCTCTGCAACAATCCTTCTGCACCCCAGTCTCCTAAGTCTGCTCTCTACAATAGTCCTTCTGTACTTCAGTCTCCAACCTCTGCTCTCTGTAAGATTCTTCTGCACCCCAGTCTCGAATCTCTGCTATCTTCAACGGTCCTTGTGCACCTCAGTCGCCAACCTCAGTTCTCTGCAACAGTCCTTCTGCACCCCAGTCTCCAACCTCTGCTCTCTGTAACAGTCCTTCTGCACCTCAGTCTCCAACCTCTGCTCTCTGCAACTATCCTTCTGCACCCAAGTCTCCTACGACTGCTCTCTACAACAGTCCTTCTGCACCCCAGTCTCCAACCTCTGCTCTCTGTAACAGTTCTTCTGCACCACAGTCCCCAACCTCTGCTCTCTGTAATGGTAATTCTGCACCACAGTCTCTAAACTCTGCTTTCTGTATCAGTCCTTATGCACCTCAGTCTCCAACCTCTGCTCTCTGTAAAAGTCCTGCTGCACCACAGTCTTTAAACTTTGCTCTCTGCAACAGTCTTTCTGCACCCCAGTTTCCAACCTCTGCTCTCTGCAACACGTTTTCTACACCACAGTCTCAAACTCTGCTCTCTGTAAGATACTTCTGCACACCTGTATCCAACCTCTTATCTCTGTAATGGACTTCTTCATCCCCGTCTTCAAACTCTGCTTTTTCTATCAGTCTTTCTGCACCACAGGCTTTAACCTCTTCTCTCTCTAACAGTCTTTCTGCATGCCAGTTTAAAAGTCTGCACTCTGCAACATTCCTTCTGTACCCCAGTCTCCAACCTCAGCTCTCTGTATCAGTCTTTCTGCACCCAGTCTCCAACTCTACTCTCTGTAACAGTCCTTCTGCACCTCAGTCTCCAACTTATGCTCTCTGTAACAATCCTTCTGCACATGAGTCTCCAACCTCTTCTCTCAGCATCGGTCCTTATGCACCCCAGTCTCCAACTGCTGTTCTCTGCAACAGTCCTCTGCACCACAGTCTACAACATCTGCTCTCTGTAACAGTCCCTTGTACTGCAGTCTCCAACCTCTGCTCTCTGTAACAGGTCTTCTGCACCCCAGTCTCCAACCTCTGCTCTCTTTACCAATCATTCTGCACCTCAGTCTCCAAGCTCTGCTCTCTGCTACGGTCCTTCTGCACATAGTTCTCCAAACCCTACTCTCTGCAACAGTGCTTCTGCACCTCAGTCTCCAACCTCTGATCTCTGTAAGATCCTTCTGCAACCCAGTCTCCAAACTCTGCTCTCTGTAATAGTCCTTCTGCACCCCAGTCTTCAAAGTCTGCTCTCTGTAACAGGCCTTATGCACCCAGTCTTCAACCTCTGCTGTCTTTATCAGTCCTTCTGAACTCCAGTCTCCAACCTCTGCTCTCTGCAACGATCCTCCTGCACCCGGTCTCCAATCTGTGCTCACTGCAACAGTCCTTGTTCACCCAGTCTCCAACATCTGCTCTCTGCAACAGTTCTTCTGTACCTCAGTCTAAAAACTCTGCTGTCTGCAACAATCTTCTGCACCTCAGTCTCCAAACTCTGCTCGCTGTAACAGTCCTTTTGTAAATCAGTCTCCAACCTCTTCTTTTTGTGAGACCCTTCTGAAACCAAGTCTGCAAACTCTGCTCACTGAAACAGTCTTTCTGCACCCCAGTCTCTAAACTCTGCTCTCTGTAACAATAATTCTGCACCTCAGTCTCAAACCTTTGCTCTGTGAAAAGGTTCTTCTGCACCCCAGTCTCCAAAATCTCTTCTCTGCAACAGTCCTTCTGCAGCACATTCTCAAACCTCTGCACTGTGTAGCAGTCCTTCTGTACCGGAGTCTCCAACCTCTGCTCGCTTTATCTGTTTTTCGGCACCCCAGTATCCAACATCTGCTTTCTCAATAAGTCCTTCTGAACCCACTCTCCAAGCTCTGCTCTCTTTAACAGTCTTTCTGCACCTCAGTCTCTAACCTCTGATTTCTGTAACAGTCCTTCTGCACCTAAGTCTCCAACCTCTGCTCTCTGCAACATTCATTTTGCACCCAGTCTCCTACGTTTGCACTCTGTAAAAGTCCTTCTGCACATCAGACTCCAACCTCTTCTCTCAGCAACGGTCTTATGCACCCCAGTCTCCAACTTCTGTTCTCTGAAACTGTCCTTCTGCACCTCAGTCTCCAATCTCTGCTCTCTGTCAGAGGCCTTCTGCACTCCAGTCTCTAACCTCTTTTCTCTGTAACAGGCCTTCTGCACCCAAGTTTCCAAACTCTGCTCTCTTTAACCATCCTTCTGCACCCGAGTCTCCAACCTCTGCTCTCTGCAACAGTCTTTCTGCACCTCAGTCTCCATACTTCGCTCGCTGTAAGATGCTTTCTGCACACCAGTCTCCCAACTCTGCCCTCTGTATCAGTTCTTCTGTTCTTCTGCACCCCAGTCTCCAATCTCTGCTCTCTGCAACAGTCCTTCTGCGCCTCAGTCTCCAAACTCTGCTCTCTGTATGAAACTTCTGCACCCCAGTCAAAACTTCTGCTCTCTGTAACAGTCCTTCTACACCCTTGTCTCCATGATCTGTTCTTCAACAGTCCTTCTGCACCCCAGTCTACAATCTATGCTCTCTGTAAGATAATTTTGCACACCTGTCTCCAAACTCTGCTCTCTGTAACAGTCCATCTCTACCGCAGTCTCCAACCTCTGTTCTATTTAGGGTCCTTCTGCACCACATTCTCCAACCTCTGCTTTCTGTATCAGTCCTTCTGCACCACATTCTCGAAACTCTGTTGTCTGTATCAGTCTTTCTGCACTTTAGTCTGCAATCTCTGCTGTCTGCAATGGTCCATATGCACCCCAGTCTCTAATTACTGCTCTCTGCAACATTCTTTCTGCACCCCAGTCTCCAACATCTGCTCTCTGCAACTGTCCTTCTCAAACCCAGTCTCAATCCTCTGATCTCTGCAACAGTCCTTCTCCACACCAATCTCCAACCTCTGCTCTCTGGAACATTCCTTCTACACCCTAGTCTTTTAAACTGCTCTGCAACAGTCCTTCTGCACCCCACTCTCCAATCTCTGCTCGCTGCAACAGTCCTTCTGCACCTCAATCTCCAACATCTGCTCTCTGCAACAGTTCTTCTGTACCTCAGTCTGAAAACTCTGCTCTCTGCAATTATCATTCTGCACCTGAGTCTCCAACCTCTGCTCTCTGTAACAGTCCTTCTGTACATCAGTCTCCAACTTCTGCTCTGTATCAGTCCTGCACCCCTGTGTCCCACATCTGCTCTTCGTAACTGTCCTTCTTCACCTCAGTCTTCAACCTCTGATCTTTGTAAGAGTCCGTTTGCATCTCAGTATGGAAACTCTGCTGACTGCAACTATCCTTCTGTACCCCAGTCTCTAACCTCTGTTCTCTGCAACGATCCTTTTGAAACTCAGTCTCCAACCTCTACTCTCTGTAACAGTCCTTCTGCACCTCAGTCTCCAACATCTGATATCTGGAGAACCCTTCTGCTATCAAGTCTCCAAACTCTGCCATAAGTAACAGTCCTTCTGGAGCCCTTCTAAAAACTCTGCTCTCCATAACAGGGTTTCTGAACCCCAGACTCCCACCTCTGCTCTCTTTAACAGTCCTGCTGCACCTCGGTCTACAAACTCTGCTCTCTGTAAGATCATTCTGCAACATTGTCTAAAAACTCTGCTCTCTGTAACATTCCTTCTGCACCTCAGTCTCCAACCTCTGTTCTTTGCAACACTCTTTCTGCACCCCAGTTGCCAACCTCTGCTCTCGCTAACAGTCCTTCTGTACCGCATTCTCCGAACTCTGCTCTTTGTAACAGTCCTTCTGCACACCAGTCTCCAACCTCTGCTTTCTCTATCAGTCTTTCTGCTCCCCAGTCTACATACTCTGCTTTCTGTAACAGTCCTTCTGCACCTCATATCCAACTCTGCTCTCTGCAATAGTCCTTATGCACCCCAGTCTCAAACCACTGCTGTCTGCAACATTCTTTCTGCACCCCAGTCTGCAACGTGTGCTCTGTGTATCAGTCCTTCTGCAGCCAAGTCTCCACCTCTTCTCGCTGCAACGATCTTTCTGTACTTCAGTCTTAATCCTCTGCTCTCTGCAACAATGCTTCTGTACCCCAGTCTCCAACCGCTTTCTCTGGAACAGTCCTTCTCCACCTCAGTCTTCAAACTCTGCTCTCTGCAAGAGTCCTTCTGCACCCCAGACTCCAACATCTTCTCTCTAAACAATCCTTCTGCACACCAGTATCCAACCTCTGCTCTCTGAAAAATCCTTCTGCACCCCAGTTTCCAAAATCTGCTCTCTGTAATATTCCTTCTCCACGCCAGTCTTCAACCTCTACTTTCTGCAACGGTCCTGCTGCACCCCAGTCTCAAAACTCTATACTCTGCAACAGTCCTTCTGCTTCCCAGTCTTCAAACTCTGCTCTTTATAACAGTCCCTTTGCACCCCAGTCTCCAACCTCTGCTCTCTGCAACAGTCCTTCTTAACCTCAGTCTGAAAATTTTGCTCTCTGCAACAATCCTTCTGCACCACCGATTCCAACCTTTGTTTTCTGTAACAGTCCTTCTGAACCTCAGTCTCCAAACTCTGCTCTATGTAAGATCTTTCTGCAACACAGTCTCCAAAATTTGCTCCCTGTAACAGTCCTTCTGCACTGCAGTCTCCAACCTCTGCTCTCTGTAAAAGTCCTTCTACACCTCAGTCTCAAACCGCTTCTCTCTGCACAATTTTTCTGCACCCCAGTCTCCAACCACTGCTCTATATAAGATCCTTCTGCAACACAGTCTCAAAAATTTGCTCACTGTAACAGTCCTTCTGCACCTCAGTCTCCAACCTCTGCTCTCTGTAAAAGTCCTTCTACACCTCAGTCTCAAACCTCTTCTCTCTGCACGATCCCTCTGCACCCCAGTCTCCAACCATTTCTTTTTGTAACAGTCCTCCTTCAACTCAGTCTAAAAACTCTGCTCTCTGTAAGATCCTTCTGCCACCCAGTATTCTAACTGTGCTCTCTATAACAATCCTTCTGCACCCCAGTCTTCAACTCTGCTCTCTTTAACAGGCTTTCTGCACCTTAGTCTCCAAACTCTGCTCTCTGTAACAGACCTTCAGCACCCCATTGTCCAAACTCTTCTCTCTTCAACGATCATCCTACACCTCAGTCTCCAACATCTGCTCTCTTTTAGATCCTTCTGCAACCCAGTCTAAAAACTCTGCCTTCTGTGTCAGTCCTTCTGCACCCCAGTCTCCAAACTCTGCTCTCCATAACAGGTCTTCTGTACCCCAGTCTCGAACCTCTGCTCTCTGTAACAGTCCTGCTGCACCTAGGTCTAAATCTCTGCTCTCTGTAAGATCCTTCTGCATCCCAGTTTTCAAACTCTGCTCTCTGTAACATTCCATTTCCACCACAGTCTCCAACCTCTGGATTCTGCACCGGTCCTTCTGTACCCTAGTCTCCAAACTCTGCTCTCTTTACCAGTCCTTCAACACCCCATTATCTAATCTCTGCTCACTGCAACAGTTATTCTGAACCTCAGTCTCCAATCTCTGCTCTCTGTAATGGTCCTTCTGCACCCCAGTCTCCAAACTCTGCTTTCTGTATCAGTAATTCTGTACCCCTGTCTCCAAACTTTGCTCTCTGTAACATTCTTTCGGCACCTCAGTCTCCAACCGCTGCTCTCTGCAACAGTTTTTCTGCACCCCAGTCTCAAACATCTGCACTCTGAAACAGTTCTTCTCCACCCCAATCTCCAACCTCTTCTCTCTTAAACAGTCCTCCTGTATTGCAGTCTCCAAACTCTGCTCTCTCTAACGGTCCTTCTGCACCCCGGTCTCCAAACTCTGCTTTGTGTATCAGTCCTTCTGCACCCCAGTCTTCAAACTCTGCTATCTGCAACAGTCCTTCTGAACCTCAGTCTACAAATTCTGCTCTCTGCAACAGTTCTTCTGCACCAAGTCTCCAACACCTGCTCCCTGTAAGAGTCCTTCTTCAACCCAGTCTCCAAACTCTACTCTGTGTAACAGTCCTCCTGCACCCCAGTGTCCAACCTCTGCTCTCTGCAATAATCCTTCTGCATCCCAATCTCCAACATCTGCTCTCTGCAACAGTCCTTCTGCACCTAAGTCTCTAACATCTGCTCTCTGAAAAAGTCCACCTTCACCCCAGTCTCCAACCTCTGCTTTGTGTAAAAGTCCTTCTGCACCCCAGTGTCCAACCTCTGCTGTCTGCAATGATCCTTCTACATCCCAGTCTCCAGAATCTGCTCTCAGCAACAGTTCTTCTGCACCCAAGTCTCCAACATCTGCTCTCAGCAACAGTCCTTCTGCGCCTCAGTCTGGAAACTCTGCTGTCTGCAACGATCCTTCTGCACCCCAGTCTCCAACCTCTTCTCTCTGTAACAGTCTTGCTGCACCTCGGTCTACAATCTCTGCTATCTGTACGATGTTTCTGCATCCCAGTTTTCAAACTCTGCTCTCTGTAACATTACTTTTCCACCACAGTCTCCAACCTCTGGATTCTGCACCAGTCCTGCTGCACCCCAGTCTCCAAACTCTGTTCTCTGCAACAGTTCTGCTCCCCATTCTCCAACCTCTGCTCTCTGCACCAGTCCTTCTGTACCGCAGCCTTCAACCTCTGCTTTCTGTAACAGTCCTTCTGCACAACAATCTCAAACCTCTGCTTTCTGTATCAGTCCTTCTGCACCACTGTTTCCAAACTCTGCTCTCTGTAATAGTCCTTCTGCACCTCTTTCTCCAACCTCTGCTCTATACAACCTTACTTCTGCACCCAAATCTCTAACCTCTGCTCTCTTCTACAGTTCTTCTGAACTACAGTCTAAAACATCTGCTCTCTGCAACAGTCCTTCTGTACCCTAGTCTCCAAACTCTGCTCTCTGTAATGGTCCTTCTGCACCCCAGTCTCCAAACTCTGCTCTCTGTAACAGTCCTTCTGCACCTGAGTCTCCAAATTCTGCTCTCTGCAACAGTCTTTCTGCACCCAAGTCTCCAACCTCTTCTCTCTGCAACAGTCCTTCTACAACCCAGTCTTCAACCTCTGCTCTGTGTAACAGTCCTTCTGCACCCCAGTCTCCAACCACTGCTCTCTATAACAGTCCTTCTGCACCTCAGTCTCCAAACTCTGTTCTATGTAAGATTTTTCTGCAACACAGTCTCCAAAATCTGCTCTCTGTAACAGTACATCTACACCTCAGTCTCCAACCTCTGCTCTCTGTAAAAGTCCTTCTACACCTCAGTCTCAAATCTCTTCTCTCTGCACGATCCCTCTGCACCCCAGTCTGAAACCACTTCTTTCTGTAACAGTCCTCCTTCACCTCAGTCTAAAAACTCTACTCTCTGTAAGATCCTTCTGCCACCCAGTATTCTAGCTCTGCTCTCTATAACAATCCTTCTGCACCCAGTCTTCAATTTCTGCTCTCTGTAACAGGCCTTCAGCACCCCAGTCTCCAAACTCTTCTCTCTGCAACGATCATTCTACACCTCAGTCTCCAACATCTGCTCTCTGTTAGATCCTTCTGAAACCCAGTCTAAAAACTCTGCCCTCTGTATTAGTCCTTCTTCACCCCAGTCTCAAAACTCTGCTCTCCATAACAGGTCTTTTGCACCCCAGTCTCGTACCTCTGCTATCTGTAAAAGTCCTGCTGCACCTAGGTCTAACATCTCTGCTCTCTGTAAGATCCTTCTGCAACCTTCTCTAAAAACTCTGCTCTCTGTAACAGTTATTCTGCACTCCAGATTCCAAACTCTGCTGTCTGTAACAGGCCTTTTGCACCTCAATCTCCAGACTCTACTCTCTGTAATCGTCTTTTTGCACCTCAGTCTCCAACCTCTGCTCTCTGCAACGATCTTTCTGCACCCCAGTCTCCAACGTCTCCTGTCCTCAACAGTCCTTCTGAACCCCGGTCTCCAAACTTTGCTCTCTGTAAGATCCTTCTGCATCCCAGTTTTCAAACTCTGCTCTCTGTAACATTCCTTTTTCACCACAGTCTCCAACCTCTGGATTCTGCACCGGTCCTTCTGTACCCTAGTCTCCAAACTCTGCTCTCTTCAACAGTCCTTCTGCACCCCATTATCTAATCTCTGCTCTCTGCAACAGTCCTTCTGAACCTCAGTCTCCAACCTCTGGTCTCTTTAACGGTCCTTCTGCACCCCAGTTTCCAACCTCTGCTTTCTGTATCAGTAATTCTGTACCCCTGTCTCCAAACTTTGCTCTCTGTAACATTCTTTCTGTACCTCAGTCTCCAACCGCTGCTCTCTGAAACAGTTCTTCTGCACCCCAGTCTCTAAACTCTGCTCTCTGCAATAGTTCTTCTACACCCCAGTCTCCAACATCTGCACTCTGAAACATTTCTTCTCCACCCCAATCTCCAACCTCTTCTCTTTGTAACAGTCCTTCTGTATTGCAGTCTCCAAACTCTGCTCTCTCTAACGGTCCTTCTGCACCCCAGTCTCCAAACTCTGCTTTGTGTATCAGTCCTTCTGCACCCCAGTCTCCAAACTCTGCTATTTGCAACAGTCCTTCTGAACCTCAGTCTAAAAATTCTGCTCTCAGAAACAGTCCTTCTTCACCCAAGTCTCCAACCTCTACTCTGTGTAACAGTCCTTCTGCACCCCAGTGTCCAACCTCTGCTCTCTGTAATAATCCATCTGCATCCCAGTCTTTAACATCTTCTCTCTGCAACAGTCCTTCTGCACCTAAGTCTCCAATATCTGCTCTCTGAAAAAGTCCTTCTTCACCCCAGCCTCCAACCTCTGCTTTGTGGAACAGTCCTTCTGCACCCCAGTGTCCAACCTCTGCTCTCTGCAATTATCCTTCTGCATCCCAATCTCCAGAATCTGCTCTCAGCAACAGTTCTTCTGCACCCAAGTCTCCAACATCTGCTCTCAGAAACAGTCCTTCTGCGCCTCAGTCTGGAAACGCTGCTGTCTGC
>NW_027522792.1:0-24426 GCF_052094955.1 Ictidomys tridecemlineatus
GAGACCAGGGTTCAGAAGGACTGATACAGAAAGCAGAGTTTGGAGACTGGGGTGCAGAAAAACCATTACAGAGAGCAGAGGTTTGAGACTGAAGTACAGAAGGACGGTTACAGAGAGCAGAGGTTGGAGACTGGGGTGGAAAAAGACTATTGCAGAGAGCAGATTTTGGAGACTGGGGTGCCGAAAGACTGATGCAGAGAGCGGAGGTTGCAGAGTGAGGTGCAGAAGGACTGTTACAGAGAGCAGAGGTTGGAGACTGTGGTGCAGAAGGACTGATACAGAAAGCAGAGGTTGGAGAATGGGGTGCAGAAGGAACTTTATATAGAACAGAGGTTGAAGACTGCGGTACAGAAGAACTGATGTAGAGAACAAGGTTGGAGACTGGGGTGCCAAAGGATTGTTGCAGAGAGCAGACGTTAGAGACTGGGGTGCAGAAGAATTTTACAGAGAGCAAAGTTTTGAGACTGAGGTGCAGAAAGACTGTTGCAGAGAGTAGATGTTGGAGACTGGGGTGCAGAAGGACTTTGCAGAGTGCAGTGTTTGGAGACTGGGGTGCAGAAGGACTGTTGCAGAGAGCAGAGGTTGGAGACTGGGATGTAGAAGGACTGTTACAGAGAGCAGAGGTAGAAGCCTGGGGTGCAGAACGACGGATACAGAAAGTAGAGTTTCGAGACTGGGGTGCAGAAGGACAGTTACAGAGTATAGAGGTTGGAGACTGCGAAATAGAAGGACTGTTAAAGAGAGCAGAGGTTAGAGACAGGTGTGCAGAAGGATATTACAGAGAGAAGAGGTTGGAGACTGCAGTGCAATAGGGCTGTTGCAGAGAGCAGAGGTTGGAGACTGTAGTGCAGAAGAATCATTGCAGAGAGAAGAGGTTGGAGACTCAGGTTCAGTAGGCCTGTTACCGAGAGCAGAGCTTGGAGACTGGGGTGCAGAAGCCCTGTAACATAGAGCAGAGTTTGGAGACTGGGTGGCAGAAGAATCTTACAGAGAGCAGAGGTTGTTGACTGTGGTGCCGAAGGACTGTTACAGAAAGCACAGGTTGGAGACTGGGGTGCAGAAAGATCGTTGCAGAGAGCAGAGTTTTCAGAATGATGTTTAGAAGGACTGTTAAAGAGAACATAGGTTGGAGAATTGGGTGCAAAACGATTGTTACAGAGAGCAGAGGGTGGAGACCTGGGGGTGTGAAAGGACTCTTTCAGAGAGCAGAGGTTGGAGACTTGGGTTCAGAAGGACTGTTACAGAGAGAAGAGATTGGAGACTGAGGTTCAGATGGACCGTTGCAGAGAGCAGAGGTTGGAGACTGAGGTGCAGAAGGATTGTTACAGAGAGCAGAGTTTGGAGACTTGGGTGCAGAAGGACTTAAACAGAAAGCAGAGGTTGGATACTCGGGTGCAGAAGGACCCTTACAGAGAGCAGAGGTTGGAGACTGAGGTGCAGAAGGACTGTTGCAGAGAGCAGAGGTTGTAGACTGAGTTGCAGAAGGACTGTTACAGCGGGCAGAATTTCGAGACTTTGGTGGAAACCGTCTGATACAGAAAGCAGAGGTTGGATACTGGGGTGCATAAAGACCATTACGGAGAACAGACGTTGGAGACTGCGGTACAGAAGGACTGTTACAGAGAGCAGAGTTTGGAGACTGGGGTGCAGAAGAACTTTTGTAGAGAACAGAGGTTGTAACTGGGTTGCAGGAGGATCGTTGGGGTGAGCAGAGTATGGAGACTGGGGTGTAGAAGGACTGTTGCAGAGAGCAGAAGTTGTAGACTGGGGTGTAGAGGACTGTAGTAGAAAGCAGATGTTGGAGACTTGGGTGCAGAAAGACTGTTGCATAGAGCAGGTTGGAGACTGAGGTGCAGAAGGACGGTTAGAGAGATGAGACTTTGGAGAATGGGGTGCAGAAGGACTTTTACAGAGAGCAGACATTGGAGACTGCGGTTCAGAAGGATCATTGCAGAGAGCAGAGCTTGGAGACTCGGGTGTAGAAGGATCGTTAAAGAGAGCAGATTTTGGAGACTGTAATTCAGAAGGACTTTTACAGAGAGCAGAGGTTTAAGACGGGGGTGCAGTAGGACATTTACAGAGAGAACATTTTGGAGACTGATGTGCAGAAAAACTGTTGCAGAGAGCAAAGTTTGGAGACTGGGGTGCAGAAGGAGTGTTTCAGAGAGCAGAGGTTGCAGACTGAAGTACAGAAGGACTCTTACAGAGACCAGAGTTTGGAGACTGGGGTGCAGAATGTCTATTGCAAATAGCAGAGGTTGGAGATTGGGTTTCAGAAGGATTATACAGAGATCAGAGTTTGGACACTGAGGTGCAGAAGCACTGTTGCCGAGAGAAGAGGTTGGCAATTGAGGCGCAGTAGGACTGTTGCAGAGAGCAGAGTTTAGAGACGGGGTGCAGAAGAACTGATACAGAAAGCAGATTTTGGAGACTCAGGTGCACAAGAACCGTTACAGAGAGCAGTGGTTGGAGAATGCAGTACAAAAAGATGGTTACGGAGATAAATGGTTGGAGACTGGCGTGGTAAAGGACTGTTGAAGAGAGCAGATTTTGGAGACTGGTGTGCAGAAGAACTGTTGCAGCGAGCAGAGGTTTAAGACTTGGGTGCAGAAGGACTCTTGCAGAGAGCAGAGGTGGCAGAGTGAGGTGCAGAAGCACTGATACAGAGAGCAGAGTTTGGAGACTGTGGTGCAGAAGGACTGATAAAGAAAGCAGAGGTTGGAGAATGGGGTGCAGAAAGACCCTTACAGAGAGCAGAGTTAGGAGACTGATGTGCAGAAGAGCTGTTAAAAAGAGCAGAGGTTGGAGACTGGGGTGAAGAAGGGCTGTTACAGAGAGCAGAGGTTAAAGACTTGGGTGTAGAAGGACTGATACAGAAAGCAGAGGTTGGAGACTGGGGTGCTGAAGGACTGTTGCAAAGAGCAGAGGTTGGAGACTGGGGTGGAGAAGGACTGTTGTAGAGAGCAGATGTTGGAGACTGGGGTGCAGAATTTCTATTGCAGAGAGCAGAGGTTGGAAACTGGGGTACAGTAGGACTATTGCAGAGAGAAGAGGTTGCTATCTAAGGTGCAGAAGGACTGTTAAAGTGAGCAGAGTATGGAGACTGTGGTGCAGAATAATTGTTACAGAGAGCAGATTTTGGAGACTTGGGTGAAGAATTATCTTACAGAGAGCAGAAATTGGAGACTGGGGTGCAGAAGGAGCTTTGCAGAGAGCAGAGGTTGGAGATGAGGTGCAGAAGGACTGTTATATTGAGCAGAGGTTGGAGACTGGGGTGAAGAAGGACTGATACAGAGAGCAGAGTTTGCAGACTGCGGTGCAGAAGGACTGTTTCAGAAAACAGAGGTTGGAGACTGGTGTGCAGAAGGACTGTTACAAATAGCAGATTTTTGAGACTGGTGTTCAGAATTACTGTTACATAGAGTAGAGGTTGGAAACTGGGGTGCAGAAGGATCTTACAGAGAGTAGAGGTTGGAGACTAGGGTGCAAAAAGACTGTTGTAGAGAGCAGAGGTTGGAGACAGGGGTGTAGAATGATCATTGCAGAGAGAAGAGTTTTGAGACTGGGATGCAGAAGGCCTGTTAAAGAGAGCAGCGTTTGAAGAATGGGGTGCAGAAGGACTGTTATAGGGAGCAGAGTTAAGAGACTGGGTGGCAGAAGGATCTTCCAGAGAGCAGAGGTTGCAGACTGAAGTACATAAAAACACATACAGAGACCAGAGTTTGGAGACTGAGGTGTAGAAGGACTGTTACAGATAGCAGTGGTTGGAGACTGGAGTGAAGAAGGATATTGGAGAGCAGAGGTTTCAGACTGAGGTGCAGAAACACTGTTACAGAGAGCATAGGTTGAAGGCTGAGGTGTAGAAGGACTGTTACAGTGAGCAGAGTTAGGAGACTGAGGTGCAGAAGGACTGTTACAGAAAGCAGAGGTTGGAAATTGAGGTGCAGAAGGACCGTTACAGAGAGCAAAGTTTGTAGATTGCAATATAGAAGGACTGTTACAGAGCAGAGATTCGAGACTGGGGTCCAGAAGGACTGTTACAGAAAGCACAGGTTGCAGTCTGAGCTGCAGAAGGATCTTGGGGAGCAGAGGATTCAGACTGAGGTGCAGAAGGACTGTTACAGAGAGCAGAGGTTGGAGACAGAAATGTAGAAGTACTGTTACAGAGAGCAGAGGTTGAAGACTGGGGTTAAGAAAGACTGATACAGAAAGCAGAGATTGGAGACTGGGGTGCAGAAGGACCTTTACAGAGAGCAGAGTTTGGAGACTGCGTTACTTAAGGACTGTTACAGAGAGCAGATATTGGAGACTGGGGAGCAGAAGGACTGTTGCAGAGGGCAGATGATGGAGACTGGGGTGCCCCAGGACACTTGCAGGAATCAGAGGTTGGAGCCTGGGGTGGAGAAGTAATGTTAGAGAGAGCAGAGTTTGGAAACTGGAGTGCAGAAAGATCTTACAGAGATCAGAGTTTGGAGACTGGTGCAGAAGGACTGTTGCAGAGATCAGACATTGGAGACTGGGGTCCAGAAGGATCGTTGAAGAGAGGAGATTTTGGAAACTGAGGTTCAGAAGGATTGTTGCAGAGAGCAGAGGTTGAAGACTGGGATGCAGATGGTTCTTACAGAGAGCAGAGGTTTTAGACTGTGGTGCAAAAAGACTGTTGCAGAGAGCAGAGGTTGGCGACTGGTGTTGAGAAGAATCGTTGCAGAAAGAAGAGGTTGGAGACTGGGGTGCAGAAGGCCTGTTACAGTGAGCCGAGGTGGAAGACTGGGTTCCAGAGGTACTGGTACAGAGATCAGAGGTTGGAGACTGTTGTACAGAAGGACTGAGACAGAGTGCAGAGTTTAAAAACTGGGTTGCAGAAGGATCTTACAGAGAGCAGAGTTTGGAGACTAAAGTGCAGGAGGACTGTTACAGAGAGCAGTGGTTGGAGACTGGGGTGCAGAAGGATCGTGTAGAGACCAGAGGTTTCATACTGAGGTGCAGAAGACTGTTACAGAGAGCAGAGGTTGGAAACTGTTGTGCAGAAGGACTGTTACAGAGAGCAGAGTTTGGAGAATGAGGTTCAGAAGGACTGCTACAGAGCAGAGGTTGCAAATTGGGGTGCAGAAAGACCAATACCGAGAACAGAGTTTGGAAACTGTGGTATAGAAATACTGTAACAGAGAGCAGATTTTTAAGACTGTGGTGCAGAAGGACTCTTACAGAGAGCAGATATTGGGGACTGGGGTGGAGAAAGAATGTTATAAAGAGCAGAGTTCAGAAAGTGGGGAGCAGAAGTATCTTACAGAGATCAGAGATTGGAGAATGATGTGCAGTAGGATTCTCACAGAGAGCAGAGTTTGGAGACTGGGGATCAGAAGGACTGAGAGAGAAAGCAGAGATTGGAGTTTGTGGTGAAGAAAGACAGTAACAGAGAACAGAGGTTGGAGACTGCAGTACAGAAGGACTGTTAAAGAGAGCAAAGGTGGAGACTGGGGTGCAGAAGGACTGTTGCAGAGAGCAGATGTTGGTAACTAGGGTGCACAAGGACTGTTGCAGGGAGCAGAGGTTGGAGACTGGGGTGCAGTAGGACTTTTGCAGAAGTAGAGGTTGGAAACTAAGGTGCAGAAGGACTGTTACAGAGAGAAGAGGTTGGAGACTGTCGTGCTGAAGGACTGAAATAGAAAGCAGAGGTTGGAGACTGAGGTGCAGAAGGACTGTTACAGAGAGCAGATGTTGGAGACTGGTTTGCAAAAGGACTGTTAAAGAGAACAGAGGTTAGAGACTGGGGTGCTGAAGGATTGTTGCCGAGAGCACATGTTGGAGACTGTGGTGCAGAAGGACTGTTAAAGAAAGCAGTGGTTGGAGACTGGGGTGCAGACGGATTGTTACAGAGAGCAGAGTTTGGAGACTGGAGTGCATAAGGATCTTATAGAGAGCAGAGGTTGGAGACTAGGGTGTATAAAGACTCTTGCTGAAAGCACAGGTTGGAGACTGGAGTGGAGAAGTATCGTTGAAGAGAGAAGAGTTTGGAGACTGGGGTTCAGAAGGCCTATTACAGAGAGCAGAGGTTCGAGACTGGGTTGCAGAATTCCTGTTATAGAAAGAAGATGTTGGAAACTGTTGTGAAGAAGGACTGTTACAGAGAGCAGAGTTTGGAGACTGGGTTGCAGAAGGGTCTTACAGAGAGCAGAGGTAGGAGACTCGGGTGCAGAAGGACTGTTACAGAGACCAGAGTTTGGAGACTGGGTTAGTCAAAGATCTTACAGAGAGCAGATTTTTGAGTCTGAGGTGCTGAAGGACTGTTACAGAGAGCAGGGGTTGGAGACTGAGCTGTAGAAGGACTGTTACAGAGAGCAGAGATAGGAGACTGGGGTGCAGAAGGTTCGTTGCAGACAGCCGAGTTTTCAGACTCAGGTGAAGAAGGACTGTTGCTGAGAGCAGAGGTTGGAGACTGGGGATTAGAAGGACTGTTACAGAGTGCAGAGTTTGGAGACTCAGGTGCAGAAGGACTGTTACAGGAATCAGAGTTTGGAAATTGGGGTGGAGAAGTACCTTTAAAGAGAGCAGAGGTTGGAGACTGCGGTATAGGGCTGTTACCGAGAGCAGAGGTTGGAGATTGGGGTGCAGAAGGACTTTTAAAGAGAGCAGAGGTTGGAGACTGAGGTGTAGTAGGACTGTTACAGAGAGCAGAGTTTGGAGACTGAGGTGCAGAAGGACTGTTACAGAAAGCAGAGGTTGGAAATTGGGGTGTAGAAGAACCGTTACAGAGAGAAGAGTTTGGAGTCTGCAGTACAGAATGACTGTTACAGAGAGCAGATCTCGGAGACTTGCGAGCAGAAGAACTGTTGCAGAGGACAGAGGTTGGAGACTGTGGTGGAGAAGGAAGGTTACAGAGAGCAGAATTTGGAAACTGGAGTGCAGAAGGATCTTACACCTAGCAGAGGTTAGACTTTGGTGCACACGGACTGTTGCAGAGAACAGACATTGGAGACTAGTGTCCAGAAGGATCCTTGCAGAGAGCAGAGTTTGGAGACTTGGGTGAGGAAGGACTGTTGCAGAGAGCAGATGTTAGAGACTGGGGTGTAGAAGGTCTGTTTCAGTTAGCACATTTTAGAGACTGGGGTGCAGATGGACTGTTACAGAGAGCAGAGGTTGGAGACTGAGGTGCAGAAGGACAGATACATAGAGCAGAGTTTGGAGACTGGTGTTCAGAAGGACTGTTACAGAGAGCAGACGTTGGAGACTGAAGTGTAGAAGGACTGTTACAGAGAGCAGAGTTTTTAGACTGAGGTGCAGAAGGACTGTTACAGAAAGCGGAGGTTAAAAATTGGGGTGTAGAAGGACCGTTACAGAGAGAAGAGGTTGGAGACTGCGGTACAGAATGACTGTTACAGAGAGTAGATCTTGGAGACTGGAGAGCAGAAGGACTGTTGCAGAGGACAGAGGTTGGAGATTGCGGTGGAGAAGAAATGTTACAGAGAGCAGAGTTTGGAAACTGGAGTGCAGAAGTATCTTACACATAGCAGAGGTTGGAGACTATGGTGCACAAGGATTGTTGCAGAGAGCAGACGTTGGAGACAGGGGTCCAGAAGGATTGTTGCAGAGAGCAGAGTTTGGAGACTGGGGTGCAGAAGGACTGTTGCAGAGAGCAGATGTTGATGACTGGGGTGCAGAAAGACTTTTGCAGAGAGCATATTTTAGAGACTGGAGTGCTGATTGACTGTTACAGAGAGCAGAGGTTGGAGACTGAGGTGCAGAAGGACAGATATAGAAAGTAGAATTTGGAGACTGGTGTGCAGAAGGACTGTTACAGAGAGTAGAGGTTGGAGACTGGGGTTCAGATGGATCTTACAGAGAGCAGAGTTTGGAGATGGGGTGCAAAAGGAATGTTGCAGAGAGCAGATGTTGGAGACTGGGGTGGAGAAGAATTGTTGCAGAGCGAAGAGGTTGGAGACTGGGGTGCAGAAGGATCGTGGAGAGCAGAGGTTTCAGACTCAGGTGCAGAAGTACTGTTACAGAGAGCAGAGGTTGGAGACTGAGTTGTAGAAACACTGTTATGAAGAGCAGAGTTTGGAGACTGAGGTGCCAAAGGACTGTTACAGAAAGCAGAGGTTGGAAATTTGGGTGCAGAAGGACCGTTACAGAGACCAGATTTTGGAGACTGCCATATAGAAGGACTGTTAAAGAGAGCAGAGGTTGGTCACTTGGGTGCAGAAGGACTGTTACATAAAGCACAGGTTGGAGACTGAGGTTCAGAAGGATAGATACAGAGAGCAGAGGTTGGAGACTGTGGTTTAGTAGGACTGATACAGAAAGCAGTATTTGGAGACTGGGTTGCTGAAGGATCTTACAGAGAGCAGAGTTTGGTAACTGCAGTACAGAAGGACTGTTACAGAGAGCAGATATTGAGACTGGGGTTCAGAAGGATCGTGCAGAGACTAGAGGTTTCAGACTGAGGTGCAGAAGGACTGTTACAGAGAGCAGAGCTTGGAGACTGAGGTGTAGAAGGACTGTAACAGGAAGCAGAGTTTGGAAATTGGGGTGCAGAAGGACCATTACAGAGAGCAGAGTTTGGAGACTGCGGTATAGGACGGTTCCCGAGAGCAGAGGTTAGAGATGGGGTGCAGAACGACTCTTACATAGAGCACAGGTTGGAGACTGAGGTGCAGAAGGATCGATAGAGAACAGAAGTTGGAGACTAGGGTTCAGACAGAGTGATACAGAAAGCAGACTTTGGAGACTGGGGTGTAGAAGGACCGTTATGGTGAGCAGAGGTTTGAGACTGCAGTACAGAAGGACTGTTACAGAGAGCACATCTAGGAGACTAGGGAGCAGAAGGACTGTTGCAGAGGACAGAGGGTTGAGACTCGGGTGGAAGAGGAATGTTTCAGAGAACAGAGTTTGGAGACTGGTTTTCAGAAGGATCTTACACAGAGAATAGGTTGGAGACTGAAGTGCAGAAGGACTGTTAAAGAGAGTAGAGTTTGGAGACTGAGGTGCAGAAGTACCCTTGAAGAGAACAGAGTTTAGAGACTGAGGTGCAGAAGAAATGCAACAGAGAGCAGAGTTTGGAGACTGGGGTGCAGAAGAACTGTTGCAGAGAGCAGAGGTTGGAGACTGGGGTGCAGAAGGACTGTTGCAGAGAGCAGAGTTTAGAGACTGAGGTGCAGAAGTCCTGTTACATAAAGCAGAGGTTGGAGACTGAGGTGCAAAGTCCTGTTACATAGAGCATAGGTTGGAGACTGTGGTGCAGAGGGATCGTTGTAAGGAGAAAAGCTTGGAGACAGGGGTGCAGAAGGATCTTACAGAGAGCAGAATTAGAGACTGAGGTGCAGAAGAACTGTTATAGAGAGCAGAGTTTGGAGACTGGTTTACCGAAGGATCTTACAGAGAGCAGAGGTTGGAGATTCAGGTGCAGAAGGACTGTTACAGAGAGCAGAGGTTGGAGACTGAGGTGTAGAAGGATGGTTACAGAGAGCAGAGTTTGGAGACTCCGGTGCAAATAAAAACTGTTACAGGGTGTAGAGTTTGGAAATTGGGGTGCAGAAGGACCATTAAAGAGAGCAGAGTTTGTAGACTGCGGTATAGAAAAACTGTTACAGAAAGCAGAGGTTGGAGACTGGGGTGTAGAAGAAATGATACAGAGAGCACAGGTTGGAGACAAAGGTACAGAAGGATAGATACAGAGAGCAGAGTTTTGAGACTGGGGTTCAGAAGGACTGATAGAGAAAGTAGAGGTTTGAGACTGAGATGCAGAAGGACCGTTATAAAGAAAAGAGTTTGGAGACTGCGGTACAGAAGGACTGTTACAGAGAGCAGATCTCGGAAACTGGGGAGCAGAACTGTTGCAGAGGACAAAGGTTAGAGACTGGGGTGGAGAAGGAATGTTACAGAGAGCAAAGTTTGGAAACTGGAGTGCAGAAAGATCTTACAGAGAGCAGAGTTTGGAGACTGTGGTGCAGAAGGACTGTTACAGAGAGCAGATATTGGAAACTGGGTTGCAGAAGGACTGTTGCAGATATCAGATTTTAGAGACTGGGGTGCAGAAGGACTATTAGAGAGAGAAGAGGTAGAAGACTGGGGTGCAGAAGGGTCGTTGCAGAGAGCAGAGGTGTCAGCCTGCGTTGCCGAAGGACTGTTACAGAGAGCAGAGGTTGGAGACGTAGGTGTAGAAGGACTGTTACAGAGAGCAGAGTTTGGAGACTGAGGTGCAGAAGGACTGCTACAGAAAGCAGAGGTTGAAAATTGGGGTGCATAAGGACCGTTACAGAGACCAGAGTTTGAAAATTGTGGTATAGAAAAACTGTTATTCACCACATCAATAGACTTAAAAATAAAAACCATATGATCATCTCGATAGATGCGAAAAAAGCATTCGACAAAGTACAGCATCCCTTTATGTTCAAAACTCTCGAAAAACTAGGGATAACAGAAACATACCTCAACATTGTAAAACCAATTTATGCTAAGCCTCATGCTAGCCTCATTCTGAACGGAGAAAAATTGAAGGCATTCTCTCTAAAATCTGGAACAAGACAGGGATGCCCTCTCTCACCACTTCTGTTCAACATAGTTCTCGAAACACTGGCCAGAGCAATTAGACAGACGAAAGAAATTAAAGGCATAAAAATAGGAAAAGAAGAACTTAAATTATCACTATTTGCAGATGACATGATTCTATACCTAGCAGACCCAATAGGTTCTACAAAGAAACTGTTAGAGCTAATAAATGAATTCAGAAAAGTGGCAGGTTATAAAATCAACACGCATAAATCAAAGGCATTCCTGTATATCAGCGACAAATCCTCTGAAATGGACATGAGGACAACCACTCCGTTCACAATATCCTCAAAAAGAATAAAATACTTTGGAATCAACATAACAAAAGAGGTGAAAGACTTATACAATGAAAACTACAGAACCCTAAAGAGAGAAATTGAAGAAGACCTTAGAAGATGGAAAAATATACCCTGTTCATGGATAGGCAGAACTAACATCATCAAAATGGCGATATTACCAAAAGTTCTCTATAGGTTTAATGCAATGCCAATCAAAATCTCAACGGCATTTTTTGTAGAAATAGAGAAAGCAATCATGAAATTCATATGGAAGAATAAAAGACCCAGAATAGCAAAAACAATACTAAGCAGGAAGTGTGAATCAGGTGGTATAGCGATTCCAGATTTCAAACTATACTACAGAGCAATAGTAACAAAAACAGCATGGTACTGGTACCAAAACAGGCGGGTGGACCAATGGTACAGAATAGAGGACACAGAAACCAACCCACAAAACTACAACTTTCTTATATTTGATAAAGGGGCTAAAAGCATGCAATGGAGGAAGGATAGCATCTTCAACAAATGGTGCTGGGAAAGCTGGAAATCCATATGCAACAAAATGAAACTGAATCCCTTTCTCTCGCCATGCACAAAAGTTAACTCAAAATGGATCAAGGAGCTTGATATCAAATCAGAGACACGGCATCTGATAGAAGAGAAAGTTGTCTACGACCTACATGCTGTGGGGTCGGGCTCCAAATTCCTCAATAGGACACCCATAGCACAAGAGTTAACATCTAGAATCAACAAATGGGACTTACTCAAACTAAAAAGTTTTTTCTCAGCAAAAGAAACAATAAGAGAGGTAAACAGGGAGCCTACATCATGGGAACAAATCTTTACTCCTCACACTTCAGATAGAGCCCTAATATCCAGAGTATATAAAAAACTCAAAAAATTAGACAATAAGATAACAAATAATCCCATCAACAAATGGGCAAAGGACTTGAACAGACACTTCTCAGAGGAGGACATACAATCAATCAACAAGTACATGAAAAAATGCTCACCATCTCTAGCAGTCAGAGAAATGCAAATCAAAACCACCCTAAGATACCATCTCACTCCAGTAAGATTGGCAGCCATTACGAAGTCAAACAACAATAAGTGCTGGCGAGGATGTGGGGAAAAGGGTATACTTGTACATTGTTAGTGGGACTGAAAATTGGTGCAGCCAATTTGGAAAGCAGTATGGAGATTTCTTGGAAAACTGGGAATGGAACCACCATTTGACCCAGCTATCCCCCTTCTCGGTCTATTCCCTAAAGACCTAAAAAGAGCATGCTACAGGGACACTGCTACATCGATGTTCATAGCAGCACAATTCACAATAGCAAGACTGTGGAACCAACCTAGATGCCCTTAAATAGACGAATGGATAAGAAAATGTGGCATTTATACACAATGGAGTATTACTCTGCATTAAGAAATGACAAAATCATAGAATTTGGAGGGAAATGGATGGCATTAGAGCAGATTATGCTAAGCGACGCTAGCCAAGCCCTAAAAAACAAATGCCAAATGTCTTCTTTGATATAAGGAGAGTAATTAAGAACAGACTAGGGAAGAAGAGCAGGAGAAGAAGACCATCATTAAACAGGGTTGAGAGGTGGGAGGGAAAGGGAGAGAGAAGGGAATTTGCATGGAAATGGAACGAGACCCTCAGGGTTATACAAAATTACATACAAGAGGAAGTGAGGGGAAAGGGAAAAATAATACAAGGGGGAGGAATGAATTACAGTAGGTGGGGTAGAGAGAGAAGAGGGGAGGGGAGGGGGCATAGTAGAGGATAGGAAAGGCAACAGAATACAACAGACACTAGGATTGCAATATGTAAAGCAATGGAAGTGTAACTGATGTGATTCTGCAAGCTGTATAAGGGGTAAAATGCGACTGCATAACCCACTTGAATCAAAATGTGAAATATGATATATCAAGAACTATGTAATGGAGGGGTAAGACAAAATAATACAAATGGAAGAAATGATTTACAGTAGAAGGGGTAGAGAGAGAAAAGAGGAGGGGAGGGGAGGGGAGGGGGGATAGTAGAGAATAGGACTGATAGCAAAATACATCAGACACTAGAAAGGCAATATGTCAATCAATGGAAGGGTAATTGATGTGATACAGCAATCTGTATACGGGGTAAAGTTGGGAGTTCATAACCCACTTGAATCAAACTGTGAAATATGATGTATTAAGAACTGTGTAAAGTTTTGAACGACCAACAATAAAATAAATAAATTAATTAATTAATAAAAAAATAAAATTCAAATATAAAATTCAAAAAAAAAAAAAGAAAAACTGTTGTAGAGAGCAGAAGTTGGAGACTGGGGTGCAGAAGGAATGTTACAAAGAGCACAGGTTGGAGACTGCAGTACAAAAGGACTGTTATAGAGAGCAGATGTTGGAGACTGGAAAGCAGAAGGACTATTGCAGAGGACAGATGTTGGAGACTGGGGTGCTGCAGGACACTTGCAGAAAGCAGAGGTTAAAGACTGGGGTGGAGAAGGAATATTACAGAGAGCAGAGTTTGGAAACTGGAGTGCAGGAGGATCTTACAGAGAGCAAATGTTGGAGACTGTGGTGCAGGAGGACTGTTGAAGTGAGCAGAGTTTGGAGACTGGGGTGCAGAATGACTGTTGCAGAGAGCAGATGTTGGAGACTGGGATGCAGAAGGACTGTTGCAGAGAGCAGAGGTTGGAGACTGAGGTGCAAGAGGATTGGTGCAGAGAGCAGAGGTTGGACACTGGTCTTCAGAAGGACTGTTACAGAGAGCAGACTTTGGAGAATGGGTTGGAGAAGGATCCTACAAAGAGTAGAGGTTGGAGAATGAGGTGCAGAAGCACTGTTACAGAGAGTAGAGGTTTGAGACTGAGGTGCAGAAGGAACGTTTCAGAGTACAGAGCTTGGAGACTGAGGTGCAGAATAATTGTTATAGAGAGCATAGGTTGGAGACTGGGGTGCAGAAGAACTTTTGTAGAGAGTAGACTTTTGAGACTGGGGTGCAGAAGGACTGTTGCAGAGAGCAGAGGTTGGAGACTGAGGTGCAGAAGGAGTCTTATAGAGAGCAAAGGTTGGAGACTGGGGTGCAGAAGGACTGATACAGAAAGCAGAGATTTGAGTCTGGGGAGCAGAAAAACCGTTACAGAGAGCAGAGGTTGGATACTGCAATACAAGAGGACTGTTACAGAGAGCAGAGTTTGGAGACTGGGGTGCAGAAATACTGTCGCAGAGAGCAGATGTTGGTAACTAGAGTGCAGAAGGACTGTTGCAGAGAGCAGAGTTTTCAGACTGGGGAACAGAAGGACTGTTGCGGAGAGCAGATTTGGAGACTGGGGTGCAGAAGGATTGTTACAGAGAGCAGAGGTTCGAAACGGGGGTGAAGAAGGATCTTACAGAGATTAGAATTTGGAGACTGAGGTGCAGAAGGACTGTGTTAGAGATCAGAGGTTGGAGACTGGGGTGAAGTAGGATCATTGCAGAGAGCAATGTTTGGAGACTGGGGTGCAGAAGGATCATTGCAGTGAGCAGAGGTTGGAGACTGGGGTTCAGAAGGCCTGCTATAGAGAGCAGAGTTTTGAGACTGGCGTGCAGAAGGTTTGTTACACAGAGGACAGGTTGGAGACTGGGGTGCAGAAGGACTGTTACAGAGAGCAGAATTTGGAGACTGGGTTGCTGAAGGCACTTACAGAGAGCAGAGTTTTGAGCCTGAGGTGCAGGTGGACTGTTAAAGAGAGAAGTGGTTGGAGACTGCGGTGCAGAAGAATCTTAGAGATTAGAGGTTTCAGACTGAGGTGCAGAAGTACTGTTACAGAGAGCAGAGGTTGGAGTCTGAGGTGCAGAAGGACTGTTACAGAGAGAATAGGTTGGAAATTGGGGTGCAGAAGGACTGAATCAAAAAGCAGAGGTTGGAGACTGGGTTGTAGAAGGACCGTTACAAGAGCACAGGTTAGAGACTGCGGTACATAAGGACTGTTACAGAGAGCAGATGTTGGAGACTGGGGAGCAGAAGGACTGTTACAAATGAAAGAGGTTGGAGACTCAGGTGCCGCAGGACCCTTGCAGAAAGAAGAGGTTAGAGACTGCGGTTGAGAAGGAATGTTAGACAGAGCAGATTTTTGAACCTTGAGTGCAGAAAGATCTTACAGAGAGCAGAGGTTGGAGACTGAGGTGCAGAAGGACTGTTACAGAGAGCATAGTTTGATGACTGGGGTGCAGAAGAACTGTTACAGAGAGAAGACTTTAGAGACTGGGGTTCAGATGGATCTTACAAAGAGCAGAGTTTGGAGACTGGGGTGCAAAAGGACTGTTGCAGAAAGCAGAGTTTGGAAATTAGGGTTCAGAAGGACTGTTACAAAGACCAGAGTTTGGAAACTGTGGTATAGAAAAACTGTTACAGAGCGCAGAGGTTGGAGACTTGGTGCAGAAGGAATGTTACAGAGAGCACAGGTTTGAGACTGAGGTGCAGAAGGATAGATACAGAAAGCAGAGGTTTGAGACTGAGGTTCAGAAGGACTGATACAGAAAGCAGAGTTTGGAGACTGGGGTGCAGAAGGACCGTTACGGAGAGCAGAGTTTGGAGACTGCGGTACAGAAGGACTGTTACAAAGAGCAGATGTTGGAGACTGGGAGCAGAAGGACTGTTGCACAGGACAGAGGTTGGAGACTGGGGTGCCACAGGACACTTGCAGAAAGCAGAGGTTAAAGACTGGGGTGGAGAAGGAATGTTTCAGAGAACAGAGTTTGAAAACTAGAGTACAGAAGGATCTTACAGAGACCAGAGTTTGGAGACTGTGGTGCAGATGGACTGTTGCACAGAGCAGAGATTGGAGACTGAGGTGTAGAAGTCCTGTTACATAGAGTAGATTTTTGAGACTGGGGTGCAGGAGGATCGTTGAAAGGAGCAGAAATTGGAGACAGGGGTTCAGTAGGATCATTGCAGAGAGCAGAGGTTGGAGACTGGTGTGCAGAAGGACTGTAGCAGAGAGAAGATTTTAGAAACTGGGGTGCAGAAGGACTGTTACAAATAGCAGAGGACTGTGACTGAGGTGCAGAAAGACTTTTACAAATAGCAGAGTTTGGAGACTGGGGTACAGAAGGACTGTTACAGAGTGCAGAGTTTAAAGACTGGGTTTAAGACGGATCTTACAGAGAGCAGAGTTGGGAGACTGAGGTGCAAAGGACTGTTACAGAGAGCAGAGTTAGGAGACTGGAGTGCAGAAGTGTGGTTGCAGAGAGTAGAGTTTTCAGACTGAGGGGCAGAAGAACTTTTGAAGCGAGCAGATGTTGGAGACTGGGGTGCAGAAGGACAGTTGCAGAGAGCAGATGTTGGTAATTAGGGTGCAAAAAGACTGTTGTAGAGATCAGAGGTTGGAGACTGGGGTGAAGAAGGACTGTTACAGAGAGCAGATGTTGGAGAATGAGGTGCGGAAGTCCTGTAACAGAGAGCAGAGGTTGGAGTATTGGATGCAGAAGGACTGTTACAGAAAGCAGAGGTTGGATACTGGGGTGCAGAAGGATCTTACAGAGAGCAGAATTTGGAGACTGTGGTTCAGAAGGACTGTTACAAAGAGCAGATGTTGGAGACTGGGAGCAGAAGGACTGTTGCACAGGACAGAGGTTGGAGACTGGGGTGCCACAGGACACTTGCAGAAAGCAGAGGTTAAAGACTGGGGTGGAGAAGGAATGTTTCAAAGAACAGAGTTTGGAAACTAGAGTACAGAAGGATCTTACGGAGACCAGAGTTTGGAGACTGTGGTGCAGAAGGACTGTTGCACAGAGCAGAGATTGGAGACTGAGGTGTAGAAGTCCTGTTACATAGAGTAGAGTTTTGAGACTGGGGTGCAGGAGGATCTTTGAAAGGAGCAGAAATTGGAGACAGGGGTTCAGTAGGATCATTGCAGAGAGCAGAGGTTGGAGACTGGTGTGCAGAAGGACTGTAGCAGAGAGCAGATTTTAGAAACTGGGGTGCAGAAGGACTGTTACAAATAGCAGAGGACTGTGACTGAGGTGCAGAAAGACTGTTACAAATAGTAGAGTTTGGAGACTGGGGTACAGAAGGACTGTTACAGAGTGCAGAGTTTAAAGACTGGGTTTAAGACGGATCTTACAGAGAGCAGAGTTGGGAGACTGAGGTGCAGAAGGACTGTTACAGAGAGCAGAGTTAGGAGACTGGGGTGCTGAAGTGTCGTTTCAGAGAGTAGAGTTTTCAGACTGAGGGGCAGAAGAACTTTTGAAGAGAGCAGATGTTGGAGACTAGGGTGCAGAAGGACTGTTGCAGAGAGCAGATGTTGGTAACTAGGGTGCAAAAAGACTGTTGTAGAGAGCAGAGGTTGGAGACTGGGGTGAAGAAGGACTGTTACAGAGAGCAGATGTTGGAGAATGAGGTGAGGAAGTCCTGTAACAGAGAGCAGAGGTTGGAGATTTGGATGCAGAAGGACTGTTACAGAAAGCAGAGGTTGGATACTGGGGTGCAGAAGGATCTTACAGAGAGCAGAAGTTGGAGACTGTGGTTCAGAAGGACTGTTACAGATATCAGAGGAAGGAGACTGGGGTGTAGTAGGATCATTGCAGAGAGCAGTGTTTGGAGACTGGGGTTCAGAAGTATCGTTGCAGAGAGCAGATTTTGGAGACTGGGGTGCAGAAGGCCTGCAACAGAAAGAAGAGTTTGGAGACTGGCGTGCAGAAGGCCTGTTACAGAGAGGAGAGGTTGGAGACTGGGGTGCAGAAGGAATGTTATAGAGAGCATAGGTTGGAGACTGGGTTGCTGAAGAATCTTACAGAGAGCAGAGTTTGGAGACTGCAGTACAGAAAGACTGTTACAGTGAGCATACGTTGGAGACTAGGGTAAAGAAGGACTATTCCAGAGAGCAGATGTTGGAAACTGTGGTTCAGAATGACTGTTGCAGAGAACAGAGGTTAGAGAATGGGGTGTAGAAGGACTGTTGCAGAGAGCAGAGTTTGGAGACTGAGGTGCAGAAGGACTGTTACAGAGAGCAGAGTTTGGAGACTAGGGTGCAGAAGGATCTTACAGAGAGCAGAGGTTGGAGACTGAGGTGCAGAAGGACTGTTATAGAGAAGAGTTTGGAAATGGGGAGAAGAAGGATTGTTACAGAGAACAGAGGTTGGAGACTCAGTTGCAGCAGTACCCTTGCAGAAAGCAGAGCTTGGAGACTGTGGTGGAGAAGGAATGTTACTGGGAGCAGAGTTTTTTAAACTGTGGTGCAGAAGGATATTACAGAGAGCATGTTTGAGACAGGGATTTAGAAGGACTGTTGCATAAAGCAGATGTTGGAAACTGGGGTGCAGAAGGATTGTTGCAAAGAGCAGAGGTTGAAGACTGGGGTGCAGAAGGATCGTTGCAGACAGCAGAGTTTAGAGACTGGGGAACAGAAGGACTGTTACAGAGAGAAGAGTTTGGAGACTGAGGTGCAGAAGAATCGTTGCTGAGAGCAGAGTTTGGACACTGAGGTGCAAAAGGACTGTTGCAGAGAGCAGAGGTTGGAGACTGAGGTGCAAAAAAACTGTTACAGAGAGTAGAGGTTGGAGATTTGGGTGCAAAAAGTCCTGTTACAGAGAGCAGAGGTTCGAGACTAGGTTGCAGAAGAACTGTTACAGAGAACAGAGTTTTTAGACAAGGTTGCAAAAGGATCTTACAGAGAGCAGAGGTTTTAGACCAAGGTGCAGCAGGACTATTACAGAGAGCAGATGTTGGAGACTAGGGTGCAGAAGGATCGTTGCAGAGAATAGAGTTTTCAGACTGAGGTGCAGAAGGAATTTTGCAGAGAGCAGATGTCGAAGAGTGGCTTGCAGAAGGACTGTTGTAGAGAGCAGAATTTATAGACTGAGGTGCAGAAGCACTGTTACAGAGAGAAGAGGTTGGAGAATGGGGTGCAAAAGGCCTGTTACAGAGAGCAGACATTGGAGACTGGGGTGCAGAAGGATTTATACAGACAGCAGAGGTTGGAGACAGGGTTGCAGAAGGATCTTACAAAGAGTAGAGGTTGGAGACTGAGGTATAGCAGGACTGTTACAGAGAGCAAAGGTTGGAGACTGGGGTGCAGAAGGATCGTTGCAGAGAATAGAGTTTTCAAACTGCGGTGCAGGAGGACTGTTGCAGAGAGCAGAATTTGGAGACTGAGGTGCAGAAGGACTATTACAGAGGGCAGAGGTTGGAGACTGCCGTGCAGAAGGACCGTTACAGAGAGCAGATTTTGGAGACTGCACTACAGGAGGACTGTTACAAAGAGCAGAGTTTGGAGACTGGCATGAAGAAGAACTTTTGCAGAGAGCAGAGGATGGATATTGGAGTGCAGAAGTATCGTGTAGAGAGCAGAGTATTGAGACTGGGGTGCAAAAGGCCTGTTACAGAGGGTAGACTTTGGAGACTGGTTTGAAGAAGAATCTAACAAAGAGCAAATGTTGGAGACTGATTTGCAGAAGTACTTTTACAGAGAGTAGAGGTTGGAGAATTAGGAACAGAAGGACTGTTTTAGAGAGAAGAGTTTGGAAACTGAGGTCCAGAAGGATTGTTACAGAGATCAGAGGGTGGAGACTGGGGTGCAGAAGGACAGTTACAGAGAGCAGAGATGGAGACTGGGGTGAAGAAGAAATGTTGCAGAGAGAAAAAGTTGGAGAGTGGGGTGCAGAAGGACTGTTACTGAGAGCAGAGGTTGGAGAATGGGGTGCAGAAGAAGTGATACAGAAAGCAGACGTTGGAGACTGGGGTGCAGAAGGACCATTACAGAGAGCAGAGTTTTGAGACTGCAGTACAAAAGGACTGTTACAGAGAGCAGAGGTTAGAGACTGAGTTGCAGAAGGAGTGTTCCAGGGAGTAGCGGTTTGAGACTTTGGTGCAGGAGGACTGTGGAAGAGAGCAGAGTTTGGAGACTGAGATGAAGAAAGACTGTTACAGAGAGCAGAGGTTGGAGACTGGGTTGCAGAAGGACTGATACAGAAAGCAGAGGTTGGATACTGGGGTGCAGAAGGACCGTTACAGAGAGCATATTTTGGAGACTCCACTACACGAGGACTGTTACAGAAAACAGAGGTTGGAGAACGGGTGCAGAAGGACTGTTACAGAGGTCAGAGTTTACATACTGGGTTGCAGAAAGATCTTACAGAGAGCAGATGTTGGAGACTGAGGAGCAGAAGCACTGTTACAGAGAGAAGAGTTTGGAGACTGAGGTGCAGAAAGACCGTTGCAGAGAGCAGACTTGGAGACTGAGGTGCAGAAGGATTGATACAGAGAGCAGCGGTTGGAGACTTGGGTGCAGAAGAACTGATACAGAAAGCAGAGTTTGGAGACTCGGGTGCAGAAGGACCCTAACAGAGTGCAAAGTTTGGAGACTGCAGTACAGAAGGACTTCTACAGAGAGCAGAGGTTGGAGACTGTTTTACAGAGCAAATGTTGGAGTCTGTGGTGAAAAAGGACTGTTGGAGAGAGCTTAGTTTGGAGACTGGAGTGTAGAAGTACTCTTGCAGAGTGCAGAGTTTGCAGACTGAGTTGCAGAAGGACTGTTACAGCGAGCAGAGTTTGGAGACTGTGGTGGAAAACGACGGATACAGAAAGCAGAGGTTGGATACTGGGGTGCATAAGGACCCTTACAAAGCACAAAGGTTGGAGAATGCGGTAAAGAAGGACTGTTACAGAGGGCAGAGGTTGGAGACTGGGGTGCAGAATAACTGTTGCAGAGAACAGAGGTTGGAGACTGGGGTGCAGAAGGTTCGTTGGAGCGAGCAGAGTATGGAGACTGGGGTGTAGAAGGACTGTTGCAGAGAGCAGAAGTTGAAGACTTGGGTGTAGAAGAAATTTTGCAGAAGCAAATGTTGGAAACTTTGGTGCAGAAGGACTGTTGCATAGAGCAGAGATTGGAGACTGGGGTGCAGAAGGATAGTTAAAGAGAGCAGATGTTAGAGACTGGAGTGCAGAAAGATCATTGCAGAGAGCTTAGGTTTGGATACTGGGGTGCAGAAGGATAGTTGCAGAGAGAAGATGTTGGAGACTGTGGCGCAGAAGAATAGTTAAAGAGAGCAGAGTTTGGAGATTATGGTGAAGAAGGACTTTTACAGAGAGCATAGGTTGAAGACTGGGGTGCAGTAGGACTTTTACAGAGAGCACAGGTTGGAGACTGAGGTGCAGAAAAACTGTTGCAGAGAGCAAAGTTTGGAGTCTGGGATGCAGTTTGAGTGATGCAGAGAGCAGAGGATGAAGACTGAGGTGCGGAAGGAACCTGACAGAGACCAGAGGTTGGAGACTGCTTTACAGAAGAACTGTTACAGAGAGCAGAGGTTTGAGACAGGTGTGCAGGAGAATGTGACAGACAGCAAAGTTTGGAGACTGGGGTGCAGAAGGACATTTGCAGAGAGCAGAAGTTGGAGACTGGGGTGCAGAAGAATCGTTGAAAAAAGAAGAGTTTGGAGACTGGGTTCAAAATTCCTGTTACTGACAGCAGATGTTGGAGACTGGGGTGAAGAAGGCCTGTTACAGAGAGCAGTACTTTGAGAATGGGGTGCAGAAGGTCAGTTACAGAGAGCAGAGGTTAAAGACTGGGTTGCAAAAGGATGTTACAGAGAACCGAGGTTGTAGACTGAGGTACAGAAGGACTGTTATAGAGAGCAGAGGTTGGAGACTGAGATGTAAAAGGTTCGTTTCAGTGAGCAGAGTTTTCAGACTGAGGTGCAGAAGGACTGTTACAGAGAGCAGAGGTTTTAGCCTGGGGTGCAGAAGGCTTGATACAGAGAGCAGAGGTTGGAGACTGGGGTGTAGAAAGACTGTTGCAGAGAGAAGAGGTTGGATATTGGCGTCCAGAAGGACTGTTGTCGAGAGAAGAGGTTGGAGACTAGGGTAGAGAAGGACTGCTGCAGAAAGTAGAGGTTGGAGACTGAGGTGCAGAAGGACTGGTACAGAGAGCAGAGGTTGAAGACTGGGGTGCAGAAGAACTTATACAGAAAGCAGACGTTGGTGTCCTAGGTGCAGAAGGATTGTTGCAGAGAGCTGAGGTTGAAGACTGGGGTGGAGAAGGACTGTTGCAGAGAGCAGATGTTTGATACTGGGGTGATGAAAAACTGTTGCAGAGAGCAGAGATTGGAGACTGGGGTGCAGAAGGACTGTTACAGAGAGCAGAGTTTGGAGAATGTGGTGCAAAATTACTGATACAGAAAAAAGAGGTTGGAGACTGGGGTGCAGAAGAAACCTTACAGAGAACAGAGGTTGGAGACTGCGGTACAGAAGAACTGTAACAGAGAGCAGACATTGGAGACTGGGGAACAGAATAAATGTTGTAGAGAAAAGAGGTTGGAGACTGGGGTGCAGAAGGACCATTGCAGAAAGCAGACGTTGGAGACTGGGTTTCAGAAGGATCTTACAGAGAGAAGAATTCGGACACTGAGGTTCAGAAGAACTGTTGCAGAGTGCAGAGGTTGGAGATTGGGATGCAGAAGGACTGTTGCAGAGAGCAGAGGTTTGAGTCTGAGGTGCAGAAAGTCTGTTACAGAGAGCAGAGTTTAGAGACCGGGGTGCAGAAAGACTGTTGCAGATAGCAGAGGTTGCAGAGTGAGGTGCAGAAGGACTGTTGTAGAGAAAAGAGGTTGGAGACTCGGGTGTAGAAGGACCATTGCAGAAAGCAGACGTTGGAGACAGGGTTTCACAGGGATCTTACAGAGAGCAGAGGTTAGACACTGAGGTGCAGAAGGACTGTTAAAGAGAGCAGAAGTTGGAGATTGGGACGCAGAAAGACTGTTGCAGAGAGAGTGGTTGGAGTCTGAGTTGCAGAAAGAAAGTTACAGAGAGCAGAGGTTAAAGACTGTGGTTAAGAAAAACTGATACAGAAAGCAGAGTTTGGAGACAAAGGAGCAGAAGGATCCTTACAGTGAGCAGCGTTTGGAGACTGCAGTACAGAAGGACTTTTAAAGAGAGCAGAGGTTGGAGACTGGATCCAGAAGGACTGTGGCAGAGGGCAGATTTTGGAGACTGGGGTGCAGAAAAACTTTTACAGAGAAAAGAGGTTGGAGATTTGGGTGCAAACGGCCTGTTACACAGATCAGAGTTTGGAGACTGGGGTGCAGAAGGACTGTTGCAGAGAGCAAGGATGAAGACTGGGGTGCAGAAGGACTTTTGCAGAGAGCAGAGGTTTCACAGTGAGGTGCAGAAAGACTTTTACAGAGAGCAGAGTTTGGAGACTGTGTTGCAGAAGGACTGATACAGAAAGCAGAGGTTGAGGATTGGAGTGAAGAAGGACCCTTAAAGAGAATAGAGGTTAAATACTGTGGTACGGAAGAACTGTTGTGGAGAACAGAGATTAGAGACTTCTGTGCAGAGGGACCATTGCAGAGAGCAGAGTTTGGAGACTGGGGTGCAGAAGGAATGTTACAGAGAGAAGAGTTTGGACACTGGGGTGCAGAAGGATCTTACAGAGAGAAGATTTTGGAAACTGGGGTGCAGAAGGACTGTTGCAGAGAGCCGAGTTTAGAGCCTTGGGTTCAGAAGGATCGTTGCAGAGAGCAGAGTGTGGAGACTGGGGTGCCGAAAAACTGTTACAGAGAGAAGAGGTTGGAGACTGGTTTTCAGAAAGACCTTACACAGAAAAGAGGTTGGAGACTGAGGTGCAGAAGGACTGTTACAGAGAGTAGATGTAGTAGACTGAGGTGCAGAACGATCGTTGTTGAGAGCATGGTTTGGAGACTGAGGCACAGAAGGACTGTTGCAGAGAGAAGAGGTTGGAGACTTAAGTGTAGAAGGACTCTTGCAGAGGGCAGAGGTTGGAGATTGGGGTGCAGAAGGACTGTTGCAGAGAGAAGAATTTGGAGACTGAGGTGCAGAAGGACTGTTACAGAGAGCAGACCTTGGAGACTTGAGTGCAGAAGGACTGATACAGAAAGCAGAGGTTTGAGACTGGGGTGCAGAAGGACTGTTACAGAGAGAAGTGTTTTGAAACTGCAGTACAGAAGGACTGTTACAGAGAGCAGAGGTTGGAGACTGGGGTGGAGTAGAACTGTTGCAGAGATCAGATGTTTGAGACTGGGGTGCAGAAGGACTGTTGCAGAGAGTAGAGGTTGGAGATTGGGGTGTAGAAGAACTGTTGCAGAGAGTAGCATTTGGAGACTGGGGTGCAGAAGGACCGTTGCAGAGAGGAGAGGTGGGAGACTGAGGTGCAGAAAAATTGTTACAGAGTGCAGAGTTAGGATACTGGGGTGCAGAAGGTTGACCCAAAGAGCAAAGGTTGGAGACTGGGGTTGAGAAGGCCTGTTACAGAGAGCAGAGTTTTGAGACTGGGGTGCTGAAGGATCGTAAAGAGAGCTGAGTTTGGAGACTGAGGTGCAGAAGTACTGTTACAGAGAGCAGAGTTTGAAGATTGGGGTGCAGAAGAACTGTTTCACAGAGCAGAGGTATGAGACTGAGATGCAGAAGGCTTGTTACTAAGAGCAAAAGTTGGAGACTGGGGTTCAGAAGGACAGTTAGAGAGAGCACAGGTTGGAGACTGGGGTGAAGAAGAAATGTTGCAGAGAGCAGAGGTTGGAGACTGGGGTGCAGAAAGACTTTTGCAGAGAGCAGAGTTTGGAGACTGCGGTACAGGAGGACTGTTACAGAGAGTAGAGC
>NW_027522792.1:24626-54315 GCF_052094955.1 Ictidomys tridecemlineatus
TGTTGGCAGCGAGCAGAGGTTTGAGACATGGGTGCCAAAGGATCTTTGCAGAGAGCAGAGCTTGGAGACTGAGGTGCAGAAGGATCGCTGTAAAGAGCAGAGGTTCGAGATTGGGGTGCAGAAGGATCATTACAGAGAGCAGAGTTTGGAGACTAAGGTGCAGAAAAAATGTTGCAGAGAGCAGAGGTTGGAGACTTGGGTGCAGAAAGACTGTTGCAGAAAGCAGAGGTGAGAGACTGAGGTGCAGAAGGACTGATAGAGAAAGCAGATGTTGGAGACTGGGGTGCTGAAGGACCGTTACAAAGAGCAGATGTTGGAGAATCCGGTACAGAAGGACTGTTACAGAGAGCAGATTTTGGAGACTGGGATGCAGAATGACTGATAGATAAAGCAGATGTTGGAGACTGGGGTGCACAAGGCCCGTACAGAAAGTGGAGTTTGGAGAATCCGGTACAGATGGACTGTTACAGAGAGCAGAGGTTGGAGACTGGGTTGCAGAAGACTGTTGCAGAGAGCAGATGTTGGAGACTGAGGTGCAAAATTATTGTTACAGAGAGCAGAGTTTGGAGACTGGATTGCAGAAGTACTGTTACAGCGAGCAGCGGTTAGAGACTGGTGTGCAGAAGGATCTTGCAGAGAGTAGAGTTTCGAGACTGGGGTGCAGAAGGACTGTTGTAGAGAGCAGATGTTGGAGACTGGGGTCCAGAAGGATCCTTGCAGAGAGCAGAGTTTGGAGACTGGGATGCACAAGGCCTGTTACAGACAGCAGAGATTGTAGAGTGGGGTGCTGAAGGACTGTTACAGAGAGCAGAGTTTTCAGACTGGGTTTCAATAGGGTCTTAAAGAGAGATGAGGTTGGAGACTGAGCTACAGAAGGACTGTTACAGAGACCAGAGTTTGGAGACTGGGGAGTAGAAGGATCGTTGGGGCCAGCAGATTATAAAGACTGCGGTGTAGAAGGACTGTTACAGAGAGAAGAGGTTGGAGACTGGGGTGTTGAAGGACTGTTGCAGAAAGCAGACGTTGGAGACTGGGGTGCAGAAGGATGGTTTTTGCGAGCAGAGTATAGAGACTGGGGTGTAGAAGGAATGTTGCAGAGAGCATAGGTTGGAGTCTGGGGTGTAGAAGGACTGTTTCAGAGAGAAGATGTTGGAGACTTGTGTGCAGAAGGACTGTTTCATAGAGCAAAGTTTTGAGACTGAGGTAGAGAAGGACTGTTAAAGAGAGCAGAGTTTGGAGACTGAAGTGCAGATGGATTATTGCAGAGAGCAGAGTTTTCAGACTGAGGTACAGAAGAACTTTTGCAAAGAGAAGATGTTGAAGACTGGGGTTCACAAGGACTGTTGCAGAGATCATAGGTTGGAGACTGGTGTGCAGAAGGATCTTTGCAGAGAGCAGATTTTGGAGAATGAGGTGCAGAATGATCGTTGCAGAGAGCACAGATTGGAGACTGGGGTGCAGTAGGAATGTTGCAGAGAGCAGTATTTGGAGACTTGGGTGCAGAAGGACTGTTGTACAAAGCAGAGGTTGGAGACTTAGTTGCAGAAAGACTGTTACATTGAGCAGAGGTTGGAGACTGGGGTACAGAAGGTGATAGAGAAAGAAGATGTTGGAGACTGGGGTGCAGAAGGACCGTTTCAGAGAGCAATTTTTGGAGAATCCGGTACAGAAGGACAGTTACAGTGACCAGAGTTTGGAGACTAGATTGCAGAAAGATCTTACAGAGAGCAGATTTTGGAGACTGGGGGTGCAAAAGAACTGTTGTAGAGAGCAGAGTTTGGAGATTGGGGTGCAGAATGATCGCTGCAGAGAGTAGAGGTTGGAGACTGGGGTTCTGGAGGCCTCTTACAGAGAGCAGAGTTTGGAGACTTGGGTACAGAAGGCCTGTTAGAGAGCAGAGTTTAGAGACTGAGTGCAGAAGGACTGTTACAGCGAGCAGAGTTTGAAGACTGGATTTCAGAATGTTCTTACAGAGAGCAGAGTTTGGAAACTGAGATACAGAAGTACTGTTACTAAGAGGAGAGGTAAGAGACTGGGTGCAGAAGGATTATTGCAGAGAGCAGAGATATCATACTGAGGTTCAGAAGAACTGTTGCAGAGAGCAGATGTTGTAGACTGGGTTACACAAGGACTGTTACAGCGAGCATAGTTATGAGACTGGGGTGCAGAAGGATCGTTGCAGAGAGCAGAGGTTGAAGACTGGGGTGCAGATTGACTGACACAGAGAGCAGAGTTTGCACACTGGGGTGCAGAAGGCCTGTTACAGAGAGCAGAGTTTGGAGACTGGGGTTATGAAGGATGTTACAGAGAGCAGAGTTTGGAGACTGGGTTGCAAAAGGATCTTACAGAGAGCAGAGTTTGGAGACTGAGGTGCAGAAGCACTGTTACAGAGATTGGACGTTGGAGACTGAGGTTCAGAAGGATTGTTGAAGAGAGCAGAGGTTGGAGACTGAGGTACAGAAGGATTGTTACAGAGAGCAGAGTTTAAAGACTTTGGTGCAGAAGGACTGTTGCACAGAGCAAAGGTTTTAGACTGAGATATAGAAGGACTGTTGCAGAGAGTAGAGGTTGGAGATTGGGGTCCAGAAAGAATGTAGCAGAGAGCAGACTTTGAGACTAAGGTACAGAAGTACAGTTACACAGAGAAGAGTTTGGTGACTGGGGTTCAGAAGTACCCTTAGAGAGAGAAGAGGTTGGAGAATGCAGTACAAAAGAACTGTTTCAGAGAGCAGAGATTTGAGACTGGGGTGGAGAATGACTGTTGGAGAGATCAGATGTTTTACACTGGGGTGCAAAAGGACTGCTGCAGAGAGCAGAAGATGGAGACTGGGGTGAAGAAGGACTGTTGCAGAGACCAGAGATTGCAGACTGAGTTGCATAAGGACTGATGTAGAGAACAGATGTTGGAGCCTGGGGTGCAGAAGGATTGTTTAGGCGAGCAGAGTATGGAGACTAGGGTGTAGAAGGACTTTTGAAGAGAGCAGAGGTTGGAGACTGAGGTGTAGAAGAAGTGTTACAGAGAGCAGAGTTTGGAGATTGAATTGCAGAAGGACTCTTACAGAAAGCAGAGTTTGGAAATTGGGATGTAGAAGGACGGTTACAGAGAGCAGAGGTTGGAGACTGCGGTACAGAAGGACTGTTACACAGAGAAGATCACAGAAGGACTGTTGCAGAGGACAGGAGTTGGAGACTGGGGTAGAGACTTGTGTGGAGAAGGACTGTTACAGAGAGCAGAGGTTGGAGACTGGGGTTCAGATGGATCTTACAGAGAGCAGAGATTAGAGACTGGGGTGCAAAAGGACTGTTGCAGAGAGCAGATGTTGGAGAGTGGGATGGAAAAGAATCGTTGCAGAGAGAAGAGGTTGGAGACTGGAGTGCAGAAGGATCTTACAGAGAGCAGAGGTTGGTGACTAGGATGCAGGACTGTTGCCGAGAGCAGAGGTTGGAGACTGGGGTCGAGAGAAATCATTGCAGAGCGAAGAGGTTGGAGATTGGGGTTCTGAAGGCCTTTTACAGAAAGCAGAGTTTCGATACTGGGTTGTAATATTCTTGTTACAGAGAGCAGAGGTTGAAAACTATTCTGCAGAAGGACTGTTACAGAGATCAGAGTTTTGAGACTGGGTTTCAGAAGGGTCTTACAGAGAGCGGAGGTAGGAGACTGATGTGCAGAAGGATTGTTGCAGAGAGCAGAGTTTTTAGACTGAGTTGCTGAAGGACTGTTGCAGAGAGCAGATGTTGGAGACTGGTGTGCAGAAGGACTGTAGCAGAGAGTAGAGATTGGAGACTGGGTTGAAGAAGGATCAATTCAGAGAGCAGAGGTTGGAGACTGGTGTGCAGAAGGACTGTTACAGAGAGCAGAGTTTGGAGACTGGATTGGAGAAGGATCCTACAGAGAGCAGAGGTTGAAAAATCAGGTGCAGAAAGACTGTTACAGAGAGTAGATGTTAAAGACTGAGGTGCAGAAGTAACGTTGCAGTGTACAGAGTTTGGAGACTGAGGTGCAGGAGAATTGTTACAGAGAGCAGAGGTTGGAGACTGGGGTGCAGAAGGACTGTTGCAAATAGTGGACTTTGGAGACTGGGGTGCAGAAGGACTGTTATAGAAAGCAGAGGTGGGAGACTGGGTTGCAGAAGGACTGATGCAGAAAGCAGAGATTTGAGTCTGGGGTGCAGAAAGACCCTTACAGATAGCAGAGGTTGGATTCTGCAGAACAGGAGGACTGTTACAAAGAGCAGAGTTTGGAGACTGTGGTGCAGAAGGACTGTAAAAGAGAGCTGATGTTTGTAACTAGGGTGCCGAAGTACTGTTCCAGAGAGCAGAGTTGGAGACTGGGGTGCAGAAGGACTGTAAAAGAGAGCAGAGGTTGGAGACTTGGGTGAAGAAGGACTGTTACAGAGAGCAGAGTTTGGAGACTGAGGTGCAGAAGGACTGTTGTAGAGATCAGATGTTGGAGACTGGGGTGCAGTAGGATCATTGAAGAGAGCAGAGGTTAAACACTGGGGTGCAGAGAGATCGTTGCAGAAAGCAGAAGTTGGATACTTGCGTGCCGAAGGCCTGCTAAAGTGAGCACATTTGGAGACGGGCCTGCAGAAGGCCTGTTACAGAGAGGAGAGGTTGAAGACTGGGGTGCAGAAGGACTGGTACAGAGAGCAGATTTTGAAGAAAGTGTTTCTGAAGAATCTTACAGAGAGCAGAGTTTGGAGACTAAGGTGCAGGTGGACTATTACAGAGAGCAGTGGTTGGAGACTGGGTTGCAAAAGGATCATAGAGAGGAGAGGTTTCAGACTGAGGTGCAGTAGTACTATTACAGAGAGAAGAGGTTGGAGATTGAGGTGTAGAAGGACTGTTACTAAGAGCAGAGTTTGGAGACTGAGGTGCAGAAGGAGTGTTACAGAAAGCAGAGGTTGGAAATTGGGGTGCGGAAGGACCGTTACAGATAGCAGAGTTTGGAGAGTAAGGTATAGAAGGAATGTTACAGAGAGCAGAGGTCAGAGACTTGGGTGCAGAAGGACTGCTACAGAAAGCACAGGTTGGAGACTGAAGTGAAGAAGGATAGACACACAGAGCAGAGGTTGGAGACTGGGGTTCAAAAAAACTGATACAGAAAGCAGAGGTTGAATACTGGGGAGAAGAAGGAATGTTACAGATAGGAGAGGTTGGAGACAGCGGTGCAGAAGGATCTTACAGAGAGCAGAATTTGGAGACTGAGGTGCAGAAGGACTGTTGTAGAGATCAGAGGTTGAAGACTGGGGTGTAGTAGGATCATTGCAGAGAGCAAAGGTTAAAGACTGGGGTGCAGAAGGATCTTTGTAGAGAGCAGAGGTTGAAGACTTGCGTGCAGAAGGCCTGCTAATGAGAGCAGATTTGGAGACTGGCGTGCAGAAGGCCTGTTACAGAGAGCAGAAGTAGGAGACTGTTGTGCAGAAGGACAGGTACAAAGTGCAGAGTTTAAGACTGGGTTGCAGAAGAATCTTACAGAGAGCAGAGTTGGTAGACTGAGGTGCAGAAGGACTGTTACAGAGAGCCGAGATAGGAGACTGGGGTGCAAAAGGGTCGTTGCAGAGAGCAGAGTTTTAAGACTAAGGTGCAGAAGGACTGTTGCATAGAGCAGATGTTTGTAAGTAGTGTGCAGAAGGACTGTTGTAGAGAGCAGAGGTTTTAGACTAGGGTGGAAAAGTCCTGTTACAGAGAGCAGAGGTTGGAAACTCGGGTGCAGAAGGACTGTTACAGAGAGCAGAGGTTGGATACAGGTGTGCAGAAGCATCTTACAGAGAGAAAATTTGGAGACTGAGGTGCAGATGGACTGTTGAAGAGATCAGAGGATGGAGACTGGGTTGCAGAAGGATCGTTGCAGAGAACACATTATGAAGACTGGGGTGCAGAAGGCCTGCTATAGAGAGCAGATTTGGGAGACTGGCGTCCAGAAGGTCTGTTACAGAGAGGAGAGGTTGGAGACTGGGGTGTAGAAGGACTGTTATAGAGAGCAGAGTTTGCAGACTGGGTTGCTGAAGGATCTTACGGAGAGAAGAGTTTGGAGACTGAGGTGCAGGTGGACTGTTTCAGAGACCAGTGGTTGGAGACTGAGGTGCAGAAGGACCATGCAGAGAGGAGATATGTCAGACTGAGGTTCAGAAGGACTGTTACAGAGAGCAGAGGTTGGAGACTGAGGTTTAGAAGTACTGTTAGATAGAGCAGAGTTTGGAGACTGATGTGAAGAAGGACTGTTACAGAAAGCAGAGGTTGAAAATTGGGGTGCAGAAGGACCGTTACAAAGACCAGAGTTTGGAGACTGCGGTATAGAAAAACTGTTACAGAGAGCAGAGGTTGGAGACTGGGGTGTAGAAGGAATGTTAGAGAGAGCAGATGTTGGATAAAGGGGTATAATAAGACGTTTGCAGAGAGCAGAGGTTTGAGACTGGGGTGCAGAAGGACTGTTGCAGAGAGCAGAGGTTGGAGACTGAGGTGCAGAACGACTGTTACAGACAGCAGAGGTTTTAGACTAGGGTGCAGAATAACTAATACGGGAAGTAGAGTTTGGAGACTGGGGTGCAGAAGGACTGTTACAGAGAGCAGAGTTTGTAGCCTGGGTGTAGAAGGACAGCTTCAGAGAACAGAGGTTTGATACTGGTGTGCACAAGGGCCGTTGCAGAAAGATGAGTTTGTAGACTGAGGTGCAGAATGACTGTTACAGAGAGCAAAGTTTGGAGAACCATGTGCCGAAGGATCTTACAGAGAGAAGACTTTGGAGACTGGAATGCAGAAGGATCGTTGCAGAGAGCAGAGGTTTGAGACTGGGGTGCAGAAGGCCTGTTACAGAGAGCAGAGTTTGGAGACTGGGTAGCAGGAGACCTGTTATAGAGAGCAGAGGTTGGGGACTGGGGTGCAGAAGGATTGTTACAGATAGCATAGTTTGGACACTTGGGTTTAGAAGGATTGTTGCAGAGAGCAGAAGTTTCAGACTGAGGCTTAGAAGGACTGTTACAGAGACTAGAGTTTGGAAATTGGGGTGGAGAAGGACCGTTATAGAGAGAAGAGGTTGGAGACTGTCATACAGAAGGACTGTTACAAAGAGCAGAGTTTGGAGACTGGGGTGCAGAAGAACCATTGGAGAGAGCATATGTCGAAGACTGGGATGCAGAATTGTTGCAGAGAACAGAGGTTGGAGACTGAGGTGCAGAAGGATCGCTACATAGAGCAGAGTTTGGAAACTGGGGTGCAGTAGGATAGTTTCAGAAAGCACAGGTTGGAGACTAGGGTGCAGAAGAAATGTTGCAGAGAGCAGAGGTTGGAGACTGGGGTGCAGAAGGACTGTAGCAGAGAGCAGAGGTTGGAGACTGGGGTGTAGAAGGACTGTTGCAGAGATCAGACGTTGGAGACTGGGATGCAGAAAGATCGTTGCTGAGAGCAGATGTTGGATGCAGGGGTATAATAAGACGTTTGCAGAGAGCAGAGGTTGGAGACTGGGGTGCCGATAGACTGTTGCTGAGAGCAGAGGTTGGAGACTGAGGTTCAGAAGGACTGTTACAGAGACCAAAGGTTTTATACTGGGCTGCAGAATAACTGATACGGAAAGTAGAGTTTGGAGACTGAGTTGCAGAAGGACTGTTACAGAGAGCAGAGTTCATAGCCTGGGGTGCAGAAGGACAGCTGCAGAGAACAGCGGTTGAATACTGAGGTGCACAAGGGCTGTTGCAGAGAGATGAGGTTGGAGACTGAGGTGCAGAATGACTGTTACAGAGAGAAAAGTTTGGAGAACTGGGTGCAGAAGGATATTACAGAGAGCAGACGTTAGAGACTGGGATGCAGATGGATCGTTGCAGAGAGCAGAGGTTGGAGACTGGGGTGTAGAAGGACTTTTGCAGAGAGCAGACTTTAAAGAATGGGGTGGAGAAGGTCTGTTACAGAGAGCAGAGTTTGGAGACTGGGTTGCAGAAAACCTGTTACAGAGAGCAGATGTTGGACACTGGGGTGCAGAAGGATTGTTACAGAGAATACCGTTTGGAGACTGTTGTTTAGAAGGATTGTTGCAGAGAGCAGAAGTTTCTGACTGAGGCTTAGAAGGACTGTTACAGAGAGCAGAGGTTAGAAATTGGGGTGCAGAAGGAGCGCTATAGAGAAAAATGGTTGGAGACTGGGGTGCAGAAGGACCATTACAGAGAGTAGATATTAAATACTGGGGTGCATTAGGACTGTTACAGAGAGCAGACGTTGGAGACAGAGGTGCAGAAGGATTGTTACAGAGAGCAGAGATTGAAGACTGGGGTGCAGAAAGACAATTACAGAGAGCAAAGGATGGAGACTGAGGTGCAGAAGGACTTATACAGAGAGCAGAGGTTGGAGACTGAGGTGTAGTAAGATCGTTGCAGAGAGAAGAGTTTGGAGACTGGGGTGCAGAAGGACTGTTACAGAAAACAGAGGTTGGCAATTGGAGAGCAGATGGACCGTTACAAAGAGAAGAGGTTGGAGACTGCGATACAAAAGGACTTTTATAGAGAGCAGAGTTTGGAGACTAGATAGAAGAAGGATAGTTGCAGAGAGCAGATGTTGGAGACTGGGGTGCAGAGGAAATGTTGCAGACCACAGAGTTTGAAGACTTGGGTGCATAAGGACTTTGGCAGAGAGCAAAGTTTGGAGACTGTGGTTCAGAAGAACTAATAAAGAGATCAGATGTTGGAGACTGGGGTGCAGAAGAATCGTTTCAGAGAGCATAGGTTGGAAACTGAGGTGCAGAAGTATCATTATACAGAGCAGATTTTGGTTACTGGGGTGTAAAAGGACTGCTGCAGAATGCAGAGGTTGAAGACTGAGGTGCAAAAAGACTGATACAGGGAGCAGATGTTGGAGACTGGGTTGCAGAAGTACTGTAGCAGAGAGCAGACGTTGGACACTGGGGTGCAGAAGGAATGTTGCAGACAGCAGAGATTGGATACTGGGGAGCCGAAGGACTGTTTCAGAGAACAGAGTGTGGAGACTGGGGTGCAGAAGAACCGTTGCAGAGAGCAGAGGTTGGAGACTGAGGTGCAGAAGGATTGTTACAGAGAGCAGAGGTTGGAGACTGGGGTGCAGAAGGACTGTTAAAGAGATCAGAGGTTGGAGACTGAGGTGCAGAAGGCCTGTTATGGAGAGCAGATTTTGGAGACTGGGTTTCAGAAGACCTGTTACAGAGACCTGGTGTTGGGGACTGGGGTGCAGAATGATTGTTACAGAGAGCACAGTTTGTAGACTGGGGTTTAGAAGGATTGTTGCAGAGATCAGAAGTTTCAGACTTAGGCTTAAAATAACTGTTACAGTGAGCAGAGTTTGGAAATTGGGGTGCAGAAGGACCCTAATAGAGAGAAGAGGTTGGAGACTGGGATGCAGAAGGATTGTTGCAGAGAGCAGAAGTTGGAGACTCAGGTGCAGAAAGATCACTACAGAGAGCAGAGTTTGGAGACCGGTGTGGAGTAGGATGGTTTCAGAGAGCACAGGTTGGAGACTGGGTTGCAGAAGAAATGTTACAGAGAGCAGAGGTTGGGGACTGAGTTGAAGAAGGACAGTTACAGAGAGTACAGGTAGGAGATGGGGTGCATAAGAAATGTTGCAGAGAGCAAAGTTTGGAGACTTGGGTGCATAATGACTGATGCGGAGAGCAGATTTTGGAGACTGTGGTGCAGAAGGACTGATACAGAGAAAAGAGTTTGGATACTGGGGTGCATAAGGATCGTTTCACAGAGCAGAGGTTGGAAACTATGGTGCAGAAGGATATTTACACAGAGTAGAGTTTGGTTCCTGGGGTGTAAAAAGACTGCTACATAGATCAGAGGTTGGAGACTGAGGTTCAAAAGGACTGATACAGAGAGCAGAGGTTGGATACTGGGGTGCAGAAGAACTGATACACAAAGCAGAGTTTGGAGACTGGGGTTCAGAAGGATTGTTACAGGTTGGAGAGTCTGGAGACTGCAGTAGAGAAGGACTTTTACAGAGAGCAAAGTTTGGAGACCGGGGTGCAGAAGGATTGTTACAGAGAGCAGAGGTTGGAAACTGGGGTCCAGAAGGACTGTTGCAGAGAACAGAGTTTGGAGACTGAGGTGAAGAAGGATGGTTGCAGAGAGAAGAGGTTGGAGACTGGGGTGCAGAAGCCCTGTTACAGAGTGCAGAGATTGGAGACTGGGGTGCAGAAGGCCTGTTACAGAGAGCAGAGTTTGGAGACTGGGGTGCAGAAGGAATGTTACAGGTAGCACAATTTCGAGACTGGGTTGCAAAAAGATCTTACAGAGAGAATTTTGGAGACTGAGGTTCAGAAGGAGTATTACAGAGAGCAAATGTTGGAAACATGGGTGCAGAAGGATTGTGGCAGAGAGCAGAGTTTTCAGACTTAGGTGCAGAAGGACTGTTGTAGAGAGCAGATGTTGGATCCTGGGGTGCAGAAGGACTGTTGCAGAGAGCAGAGTTTTGAGACCGGGGTTCAGAAGTATCCTTGAAAAGAGCACAGGTTCGAAACTGGGGTGCAGAAGGCCTGTTACAGAGAGCAGAGGTTGAAGACTGAGGTGCAGAAGGCCTGTTACAGAGAGCAGAGTTTGGAGACTGGGGTGCAGAAGGACTGTTACAGAGAGCAGCATTAGGAGAATGTGTGGCAGAAGGATCTTACAGAGAACAGAGGTTGGAGACGGAGGTGCAGAAGGACTTTTACAGAGAGTAGAGGGTGGAGACTGGGGTGCAGAGGGAGTGTTACAGAGAGCAGAGTTTGGTAAATGGGGTGTATAAGGACCGTTGTGTGAGAAGAGATTGGAGCCTGGGGAGAAGAAAGATCATTGCAGAGACCAGATGTTTCAGACTGGGTTGCAGAAGGATTGTTAATGATAGCACAATTTCGTGACTGGGTTGGAGAAGGATATTACAGAGAGCATTTTGTAGACTGAGGTTCAGAAAGACTTTTATAGAGAGCAAAGTTTGGAAACTCGGGTGCAGAAGATTTTTGCAGAGAGCCGAGTTTTCAGACTGAGGTGCAGAAGGACTGTTTAAGAGAGAAGATGTTGGATCATGGGGTGCAGAAGGACTGTTACAGAGAGCAGAGTTTGGAGACTGGGATGCAGAAGGATCATTGCGGAGAGCACAGGTTGGAGACTGGGGTACAGAAGGCCTGTTACAGAGAGCAGAGCTTCAAGACTGGTGTGCAGAAGGCTTGTTACAGAGAGCAGCGTTTGGAGAATGGGTTGCAGAATAATCTGACAGAGAGCTGAGTTTGGATACTGAGGTGCAGAAAGACTTTTAGAAGAGTAGAGGGTGAAGACTGGGGTAAAAAAGGAGTGCTACAGAGAGCAGAGTTTGGAGATTGGGGTGCAGAAGAACTCTTATTGAGAGCAGAGGTTGGAGACAGGGGTTCAGAAGGACAGTTTCAGAGAGCACAGTTTGGAGACTGAGGTGCAGAAGGACTGTTACAGAGAGCAGATTTTGGAAACTGAAATGTAGAAAGACCGTTGCAAAGAACAGAGATTGGAGCCTGGGGAGAAGAAGGATCATTGCAGAGAGCAGATGTTGGAGACTGGGGTGTAGAACGACTATTAAAGAGAGCAGAGGTTGGAGACTGAGGTGCAGAAAGATCATTTCTGATTGCAGAGGTTTGAGACTGGGGTGCAGAAGGACTGTTACAGATTGCAGAACTTGTAGACTGAGGTGCAGAAGGACTTTTACAGAGAGGAGATTTTGGAGACTGGGGTGCAAAAGGATTCTTACAGAGAGAAGAGGATGGAGACTGGGGTGCAGAAGGATCATTGAAGAGAGCAGAGCTTGGAGAATGGGGTGCAGAAGGATCGATACAGAGAACAGAGGTTGGAGACTGGGTTGCAGCAGGACAGTTACAGAGAGCACAGGTTGGAGACTTGGGTGCAGAAGAAATGTTGCAGAGAGCAGAGGTTTAAGACTGGGGTGCAGAAGTACTGTAGCAGAGAGCAGAGGTTGTAGACTGGGGTGCAGAAGGACTGTTGCAGAGAGCAGTTGTTGGAGACTGGGATGCAGATGGATCATTGCAGAGAGCAGAGTTTAGAGACTGCGGTTTAGAAGGACTGTTGCAGAGATCAGAGGATCGAGACTTAGGTGCAGAAGAATTGTTTCAGAGAGAAGAGGTTGGAGACTGGGGAGCAGAAGGCCTGTTAAAGAGAACCGAGGTTGAAGACTTGGATGAAGAAGACCTGTTACAGAGAGCAGAGGTTGGAGACTGGGGTGCAAAATAATTGTTACAGATAGCACATTTTGGAGACTGGGGTGCAGAAAGATTGTTGCAGACAGAAGAGCTTTCAAACTGAGGCTTAGAAGGACTGTTACAGAGAGCAGAGATTGGAATCTGAGGTGCAGAAGGACTGTTACAGAAAGCAGAGGTTGGCAATTGGGGTGCAGATGGACCGTTATAGAGAGCAGAGTTTGGAGACTTTGGTGCAGAAGGATTGCTGTAGAGAGAAGATGTTGAAGACTAGGGTGCAGAAGGACTATTACAGAGAGCAAAGATTGGAGACTGAGGTGCAGAAGGACTTTTACAAAGAGCAGAGTTTGGATACTGGGGTGCAGAAAGACTGTTACAGAGAGGAGAGGTTGATGAAAGGGATGCAAAAGGATCTTACAGAGAGCAGAGTCTGGAGACTGGTGTGCAGAAGGACTGTTGCAGAGAGCAGAGATTTGAGACTGAGGTTCAGAAGTATCGTTGCAGAGAAAATATGTTAGAGACTGGGGTGCAGAAGAACTGTTACCAAGAGCAGAGGTTGGAGACTGGGGTGCAGTAAGCCTGTTACAGAGAGCAGAGGTTGGAGACTGAAGTGCAGAAGGACTGTTACAGAGAGCAGATGTGGGAGACTGAGGTGCAGAAGGATTGGTACAGAGAGAAGAGGTTTGAGCCTAGTTGTAGAAGGACTGTTACAGAGTGCAGAGGTTGGAAACTGTGGTGCAGAAGGATCGTTTCAGAGAGCAGAGGCTGGAAACTGAGGTGCAGAAGGATCGTTGCAGAAAGCAGAGGTTGGAGACTGAGGTGCAGAAGGATCGTTACAGAGAGCAGAGTTTGGAGACTGGGGTCAGTAAGACAGCTACAGAGAGCACAGTTTGGAGACTGGGGTGCAGAAGAAATGTTGCAGTGAGCAGAGATTGGAGACTGCGTGGCAGAAGTACTGTTACAAAGAGCAGAAGGTGGAGACTGTGGTGCAGAAGAACTGTTGCAGAGAACAGAGGTTGGAGACTGAGGTGCAGAAGGATCGCTACAGAGAGCAGAGTTTGGATACCGGGATGCAGTACGATAGTTACAGAGTACATTTTGGAGATTGGGGTTCAGAAGAAATGTTGAAGAGAGCATAGGTTGAAGACTGGGGTGCAGAAGGACTGTAGCAGAGAGATGAGGTTGGAGACTGGGGTGTAGAAGGACTGTTTCAGGGAGCAGACGTTGGAGACTGGGATGCAGATGGATCGTTGCAGAGAGCAAATGTTGGAGACTGGTGTGTGGAAGGAGTTTTGCACAGAGCAGAGTTTTGAGACTGAGGTGCAGAAGTACTGTTGCAGAGAGCAGAGTTTGGGTACTGAGGTTCAGAAGGACCTTTACAGAGAGCATACGTTTTAGACTGGGGTGCAGAATTACTGACACAGAAAGTAGAGTTTGGACACTGGGGTGCAGAATGACTGTTACAGAGAGAAAAGTTTGGAGAATGGGGGGCAGAAGGATCTTACAGAGAGCAGAGCTTGGAGACTAGGGAACAGAAGGACTGTTGCAGAGAGCAGAAGTTTGAGACTATGTTGCAGAAGAATCGTTGCAGAGAAAAGAGGTTGGAGACTGGGGTTCAAAAGGCCTGTTACAGAGTGCAGACTTTGGAGACTGAGTTGCAGAAGACCTGTTACAGAGAGCAGATATTTGAGACTGGGGTGTAGAAGGATTGTTACAGATAGCAAAGTTTGGGGACTGGGGTTTAGAAGGATTGTTGTAGACAGCAGAGGTTTCAGACTGAGGCTTAGAAGAACTGTTACAGTGAGCAGAGGTTGGAGTCTCAGGTGCAGAAGGACTGTTTCAGAAAGCAGAGGTTGGCAACTGGGGTGCAGAAGTATCCTTATAGAGAGAAGAGGCTGGAGACTGCGGTACAGAAGAACTGTTATAGAGAGCAGAGTTTAGAGACTGGGGTGCAGCAGGACTGTTTCAGAGAGCAGATGTTGGACACAGAGGTGCAGAAGGATTGTTACAAAGAGCAGAGATTGGAGACTGGGGTGCAGAAAGACAATTACAGAAAGCAATGGATGGAGACTGAGATGCAGAAGGACTTTTAGAGAGAAAAGAGGTTGGAGACTGAGGTGCAGAAGAATCATTGCACAGAGAAGAGTTTGGAGACTGGGGTGCAGAAGGACTCTTACATAAAGCAGGGGTTGGCAATTTGGGAGCAGATGAACCATTACAAAAAGAAGAGGTTGGAGACTGCAATACAAAAGGACTTTTACAGAGAGCAGAGTTTGGAGACTGGATAGAAGAAGGATCGTTGCAGAGAGCAGATGTGGGAGACTGGGGTGCAGAAGGACTGTTACAGAGAGCACAGTTCGGAGACTTGGGTGCAGAAGAAATGTTGAAGAGAGCATAGTTTGGAGACTGTGGTGCAGAAGGACTGATATAGAGAGCAGAGTTTTGAGACTGGGGTGCAGAAGGACCGTTACAGATACAGAGGTTGAATACTGAGGTGCAGAAGGACTTTTACAGAGAGGAGAGGTTAAAGACAGGGGTGTCAAAGGATTCTTACAGAGAGCAGAGGATAGAGACTGGGGTGCAGAAGGAGTGTTGCAGAGAGCAGAGTTTGGAGATTGGGGTTCAGAAGAACTGTTACAGAAAGCAGAGGTTTGAGACTGTGGTGCAGAAGGCCTGTTACAGAGAGCAGAGTTTGGAAATTGGGGTGCAGAAGGACCCTTATAGAGAGAAGAGGTTGGAGACTGCCGTACAGAAGGACAGAGTTTGGAGACTCAGGTTCAGAAAGATCACTACAGAGAGCAGAGTTTGGAGACCGGGGTGCAGTAGGATAGTTTCAGAGAGCTCCAGGTTGGAGACTGGGGTGCAGTAGAAATGTTGCAGAGAGCAGAGTTTGGAGACTGGGGTGCAGAAGGACTGTAGCAGAGAGTAGAGGTTGGAGACTGGGGTGCAGAAGGCCTCTTTCAGAGAGCAGAGTTTGGAGACTGGGGTGCAGAAGACCTGTTATAGAGAGCAGATATTTGAGGCTGGGGTGCAGAAGGATTGTTACAGAAAGCACATTTTGGAGATTGGGGTGCAGAAGGATCGTTGCAGAGAGAAGAGGTTTCAGACTGAGGCTTAGAAGGACTCTTACAGAGAGCAGAGTTTGGAATCTGAGGTGCAGAAGGACTGTTACTGAAAGCAGAGGTTGGCAATCGGGGTGCAGATGGACAGTTATATAGAGAAGAGGTTGTTGACTGCGGTACAGAAGGACTGTTAGAGCGCAGAGTTTGGAGACATTGGTGCAGAAGGACCGTTGTAGAGAGCACATGTTGGAGACTAGGGTGCAGAAAGACTGTTACAGAGAGCACACATTGGAAACTGAGGTGCAGAAGGATTGTTACAGAGAGCAGAGGTTCGAGATTGGAGTGCAGAAGAACTGTTACAAAGAGCAAAGGTTGGAGACTGGGGTGCAGAAGGACTGTTGCAGAGAACAGAGATTGGAGACTGAGGTGCAGAAAGACTGTTAAAGAGAGCAGAGGTTAGAGACTGAGGTGAAAAAAGATTGGTACAGATATGAGAGATTGGAGACTGAAGTGTAGAAGGAGTGTAACAGAGAGCAGAGGTTGGAAACTGGGGTGCAGAGGGATCGTTGCAGAGAGCAGAGGTTGGAAACTGAGGTGCAGAAGGATCGTTGCAGAGAGCAGAGGTTGGAGACTTGGGTCAGAAAGACAGTTACAAAGAGCACAGTTTGGAGACTGGTGTGCAGAAGAAATGTTGCAGTGAGCAGAGATTGATTGGAGACTGCGGTACAGAAGTACCTTTACAAAGAGCAGAGAGTGGAGACTGGGGTGCAGAAGGAATGTCACCTAGAGGAGAGTTTGGAAATTGGGGTGCAGAAGAATGTTACAGAGAGCAGAGGCTGGAGACTGGGGTCAGAAGCACTGTTGCAAAAAACAGACGTTGGAGACTGGGGTGCAGAAGGATCGTTGCAGACAGCAAAGGTTGCAAGACTGAGGTGCACAATGATCGCTACAGAGAGCAGAGTTTGGAGAACGGAGTGCAGTAAGATAGTTACAGAGAGCACAGTTTAAAGACTGGGTGCAGAAGAGATGTTTCAGAGAGCAGAAGTTGGAGACTGGGGTGCAGAAGGACTGTAGCAGAGAGCAGAGTTTTGAGACTGGGGTGCAGAATGACTGCTGCAGAGAACAAAGGTTGGATACTGGGGTGCAGAAGGGCCGTTGCAGAGGGATGAGGTTGGAGACTGAGGTGCAGAATGACTGTTAAAGAGAGCAACGTTTGGAAAACGGGGTGCAGAAGGATCTTACAGAGAGCAGAGGTTGGAGACTTGGGTGCAGAAGGACTGTTTCAGAAAGAAGAGGTTGGAGACTGGGGTGCAGAAGGCCTGTTACAGAGAACAGACTTTGGTGACTGAGTTGCAGAAGACCTGTTACAGAGAGCAGATGTTGGAGACTGGGGTGCAGAAGAATTGTTGCAGACAGCAGAGGTTTCAGACTGAGGCTTAGAAGGTCTGTTACATAGAGCAGAGGTTGGAGTCTGAGGTTCAGAAGAACTGTTTCAGAAAGCAGAGGTTGGCAATTGGGGTGCAGAAGGACCATTATAGAGAGTAGAGGTTGGAGACTGCGGTATAGAAGGACTGTTACAGAGATCAGAGTTTGGAGAGTGGGGTGCAGAAGTACTGTTACAGAGAGCAGACGTTGAACATAGAGGGGCAGACGGATTGTTACAGAGAGCAGAGATTGAATACTGGGGTTCAGAAGGACCATTACAGAGAGCAAAGAATGGAGGCTGAGGTGCAGAAAAACTTTTACAGAGAGCAGAGGTAGGAGACTGAGGTGCAGAAGGATCATTGAAGAGAGAAGAGTTTGGAGACTGGGGTGCAGAAGGACTATTACAGATAGCACAGTTTCGAGACTGGGTTGCAGAAGGATCTTACTGAGAGCATTTTGGAGACAGAGGTGCAGAAGAAGTGTTACAAGAGCAGAGGTTTAAGACTGGGGTGCAGAAGGATTGTTGCACAGAGGAGCGTTTTCAGACGGATGTGCAGAAGTACTGTTGCAGAGAGCAGATGTTGGATCCTGGGGTGCAGAAGGATCGCTGCAGAGAGCAGAGGTTGGAGACTTGGGTGCAGAAGGCCTATTAAAGAGAGCAGAGTTATAAGACTGGGGTGCATAAGGCCTGTTTCAGAGAGCAGACTTTGGATACTGGGGTGCTGAAGGACTGTTACAGAGAGCAGAGTTTGGAGAATTGGTTGCAGAAAGATCTTACAGAGAGCAGAGTTTGGAGACTGAGGTGCGTAATGACTTTTACAGAGAGCAGAGGATGGAGACTGGGGTGCAGAAGGATTCTTAAAGCAAGCAGAGGATGGAGACTGGGTTGCATAAGGGGTGTTACAGAGAGCAGAGTTTTGAGACTGGGGTTCAGAAGGATTGTTACAGAGTGCAGAGGTTTGATTCGGGTGCAGCAGGACTCTAACAGAGAGTAGAGCTTGAAGACTGGGTTGCAGAAGAACTGTTACAGAGAGCAGAGTTTTGACACTGCCGTGAAGAAGTCCTGTTACAGAGAGCATTGGTTGGAGACTGAGGTGCAGAAGGATCATTACAGAGAGCAGAGGTTTGATACTGATTTGCAGAAGGACTGGTACAGAGAGCAGAGGTTGGAGATTGAGGTGCAGAAATATTTTTACAGAGAGCAGAGGTTAGAGACTGAGGTGCAGAAAGACTGTTACAGAGAGCAGAGTTTGAAGAATGGGGTGCAGAATTATCGTTGCAGAGAGCAGAGGTTTGAGCCTGAGGTGCAGAAGGATCTTAAAGAGAGCAGGGTTTGGAGACTGGGGTGCAGAAGGACAGTTACAGAGAGCATAGTTGGATACTGGGGTTCAGAAGGACCAATACAGAAAGCAGAGTTTAAAGACTGGGGTGCGGAAGGACCGTTACAGAGAGCAGAATTTGGAGACTAAGGTATAGAAGGACGGTTACAGGGAGCAGAGGTTGGAGACAGGGCTGCAGAAGTTTTGTTACAGAGAGCAGAGGTTGGATACTGGGTTGCAGAAGGACTGTTACAGAGAGTAGAGTTTGGAGACTGAGGTGCAGAAGGACTGTTGCAGAGAGCAGAGTTTGGAGACTGTGGTGCAGAATGATCGTTTCCGAGAGAAGAAGTTGGAGACTGAGGTGAAGAAGGCATGTTACAGAGAGCAGAGGTTAGAGACTGGGGTGCTGAAGGTCTGTTACAGAGAGCAGAGGTTGGAGACTGTGGTGCAAAAGTACTGTTACAGATATCACAGTTTGTATACTGGTGTGCAGAAGGATATTATAGAGAGCAGCGTTTGGAGACTGAGGTGCAAAAGGACTGTTACAGAGAGCAAAGGTTGGAGACTGGGTTGCAGAATGATTGTTGCAGAGAGCAGAGTTTTCAGACTTAGGTGCAGAATGACTGTTGCAGTGAGCAGATGTTCGAGAGTGGGGTGCAGAAGGACTCTTTCAGAGAGCAGAACTTGGAGACTGGGGTGCAGAAGGATTCTTGCAGGGAGCAGATGTTGGAGACTGGGGTGCAGAAAGCCTGTTACAGATATCACAGTATGGAGACTGGTGTGCAGAACGATATTATAGAGAGCAGAGATTTGACACTGAGTTGCAAAAGGACTGTTACAGAGAGCAGAGGTTGGAGACTTTGGTGCAGAATGATTGTTGCAGAGAGCAGAGTTTTCAGACTGAGGTGCAGAAAGACTGTTGCAGAGAGCAGATGTTCGAGACTGGGGTGCAGAAACAGTGTTTCAGAGAGCAGAAGTTGGAGACTGGGGTGGAGAATGATTGTTGCAGGGAGCAGAGGTTTTAGACTGGGGTACAGAAGGCCTGGTAAAGAGAGCAGAGCTTTGACACTGTGGTGCAGAATGATTGCTGATAGCTGTGAGCCTCCTTCTGGAGACCTTCTTTTCCGCACAGTCCATCAGGCCCTCTCTCCTCACCCTTCTCTCTTTTGGCTTTGTGAGCACATGTGACTTCCACAGTCTCTCTAAGCCTTGACTCCCAGGTCTATCTCCTGGGAACCTGTCCTGCTACCTCCTGGAATCTTCTTAGGGAGACCCCGCAGGTACCCAGACTCCAGGCCAAACCTCTTTTCCTCCTTTCCTCTCTCCAGACAAGCTCCTTCTCATTCTTTTTTATGTTTTAATGAGTGATCCCACTGCCACTCAGCTACCCCACAGACCAGGTGCCCTCTTGTGTCCTCGTCACCAGGACTTTAAAGTGCTCCACCCAGGACTCCTCTTCAGAGCTTTTTCCCAAGCTCCAAATGTCACATCTTCAGTTACCAGATATTTCCTTTTAATCTTGTTTTGGTACCCGATTACTCTCCCTGACTACATGAAGGTATTCTAACCAAAGCACATGCACTGTAGAGACTATTATGGCTTAGAAATAAGGTATCCCCCCACCAAAAGCTCAGGGTCAGCCACAGTAGCAGTGTTCAGAGGTGAAATGATTAGACTGTGAGACTTGTGACCTAATCTGTGGATCCATCCATTTTGTGGGTTAATTATCTAAAAGGCCCACTGTACTGAGAGGAGTGTGGCCAGGTGGAGTGTGGGGAATCACATCTTGTCTTCTGTGAACTGTCTCGTTCTATCCCCTCCCCCGCCCCAATATTCTGGCTGCCATGAGCTAGGGATGCTTCCCCCCTTGTTCTCTTCCACCTTGGTGTCCCACCTTATCTAAGGCTGGCAGCAATTGGTCAGGTGGCCCCAGACCAAACCTCCAAGCCAGGAGGCCAGAGTGCATCTCCTCCTCTGGGTTGTTCTGGTCAGGCCTGTGGTAACTGTGGCAACCGTGGACTGACCCAGAGACTAGGTCAGAGAGTGGGTTGGACCCACAACCGTTTCCTAAATCCACAGATTCTGTCATTTTCAAAGCTCAAGCCATTTCCTTCTGGATGGCCTGTTTCCAGCCTGCCCTCACCTAGAATGTGGTCTACTAGTGATTATTGAGATTCTCCGGCTGTCCTGGTCCTGCCCATTTGCACACCACAGCTAGCTCTTAGGCAGCCAGACCCATGGACCTCCTGCTGCCCACTGAGGAGAGAAGAGAGATTTTCTGAGAACCCTGTTAGAAGTCCACTCTTATTTATTTTTAAAGACCACACTCAGAGGGCATGTTTCAGGCAGTCCTTAACATGCGTCTTTGAGAAATCAGACTCAAAATGATTTTTGTGATTCTCTCCCAGGCTCCAATAACCACCGCTCTACTCCCTACTTCTCTGAGATCAACATTTTAGCCTCCACAAAGAAGTGAAAAACTGCTATTTCTCTTTATGTGTCTGGCTTATTTCACTTAATATAATGTCTCCCATGAGCTAGTTTTAAATAGAAACTGCACTACAAATTTTTTTATGTCAGATTTAAATTTTATTCTGAAGAGATAATTCGAAATGGTCACATATGTTTATGTAGAAAAATGTTCATTAAAATATTTATAGGACTGGAGATGATCTGAATTTTTAGCCAAAGGGGAGAGATTTAGTTTATTTAAGAGAGATGTAAGTTTATTGATCATCTCAATAGATGCAGAAAAAGCATTTAACAAAATATAGCACCCCTGCCTGTCAAAACAGTAGAAACACTAGGGACAGAAGGAACTTTGTAAAAGCATTGTAAAAGCTATCTATACTAAACCCAAGTCAGCATCATTCTAAGCGGAGAAAGGTTGAAAGCATTCACTCTAAAAACTGGAAGAAGACAGGTGCCCCCTCTTTCACCACTTCTATTCAACTTCATCCTTGAAATTGCCAGAGCCATTGGACAAAAGAAAGAAATTAAAGGTATACAAATAGGTCAAGAATAATTCAAATCTCACTCTTTGCTGGTAGGATCATGTCATCTTCTTAAATTTTTTATTAGAGCATAATAGTTATACATAGAAGTTGGGTTGATTTGGAAAAGATCCTACGTGCATGGAATCTGATTTACTCCATTCAGTCCCCACCCCTCATCTCCCTTCCCTTCCTGCCCCCATTCTCCTTTCTCTACTGATCTTTCTTAGGGTCATTTATCTGTTAATTTCTGACTGGTGCTTTCTACATATACATACAGGTGCATTCCCCTGTTTTAGACTTCCATGTGCACATAACATGATCTGCGTAAAGACTTTTCACATTTCATGCCTTCCCAAACCTCTCCGCCCTCTCATTCTCCTTATACTTCACTGATATTCCCTGTATACTTAAGATAGCCAGTCCAATCCCACTTCATCAACTTCTTTCCTCTATTTTGCTCATGCCTTGATAATTTCAGCATTGTACAGGAATAGTTAACTTCCGCCTTTCGGAACACAGAGATCAAGATTAAAGTAAAATGAGAAAAACTCTACATTGGAAAACACTGAAGGCAACACAGACTGCTTCTGTAGATGATGACTCTGCTTTGTAAATTTTTTTTCTTAACATTTGCAATGAAAATGAACTTCTCCATAAATCCTATGTTTACAAAAAAGGACTACAGGAGACAGAGATTACTGAAACAGTGAGAAATGACTTCACACCATGATGAGGTCGAATGGCTTTCTGTTGGCTTCTAGCAATTCTCTTGTTACTCCCACCCACCATCACCCCTGCAAATGTGTGCAGCTCCATGGGTCTGATTCTCTGAGACCAGTCCCACAGGTTATCAGTCTCCAGGCTGCTTTTCATTCGATATTATTAGCCATGTTGCTGCAGATTAACAAGCCTGTTTGGGGTGCTCTCAGTCCATTTTCATCATGGTCTCTTTTTCTCTGTTTTGTAGCTATGATACCATTAGAAAAGAGCAATCAATCATTTGTCACTGAATTCATGTTCTTGGGATTTTCCAACCACTCCAACCTACAGGGCTGGTTCTTCCTGCTCTTTCTGGTCATTTACCTGACAACTATTCTGGGGAACATGCTCATAATAGTGGCCACCAGGGTCAGTCCTGCTCTCCACACTCCAATGTACTTTCTCCTCAGCAATTTGAGCTTCTTCGACGTCTGCTACACATCCACCACGCTCCCAGTACTGCTGGTGAATTTATTCTGGGAGAAGAAGGCCATTTCTTATGAGGGCTACCTTTCCCAGATCTTTTTCTTGGTGACAAGTGCTGGCACAGAAGGCTTCTTACTGGTGTGTGGCCAGTATGATTGCTGTGTGGCCACCTGCCATCCTTCTCAGTACCCAGTCATCATTAGTGTGAAGGTCTGTGTTGGCCTGGTGACTGGGTCCTGGCTGTGTGGTCTGGTGAATTTGGTCACACACAAGGTGCTGGCCATCACACTCACTCTGTGTGGGCCCCACCAGATCAGCCACTTTCTTAGTGACACCCCATTGCTCCTGAAGCTCTCCTGCTCAGACACCTCTGTCAACCAGTCTGCTCTCCACGTGGTCAGTGCCACCATTGGCTTGAGCACCTGCCTCTTCACTGCAGGAACCTACGGACTCATCATGGCGGCCGTCCTGGGGATTCCCTTTGCCTAGGGCAGAAGGAATGCCTTTTCCACCTGTGCGTCCCCCCTCACTGTCCTGGTGGTCTTCAATGGAACAGCCAACTTCCACTATGACAGGCCCAGAGAAGGCTTGACATGGACACCCTGGTCTCTGTGCTCTTCTGTGTGGTGAGCCCCCTGTTGAGCCCCATCATTCACAGGCTGAGAAGCAACGAGTTCCAGAGTGCCCTGAGGAAGCTGGCTGGAGGGTGTGCATCCCTTTGCACGATCAAATCTAGACCAATCTTCAAACTGGAGTATACAATCATCTGAAAAAAGATGCCTCCCAGGGACTTGTAGGCACCTGGTTAGAGAGTCTGTATCTGGAGCTTCGACTCCAACTCCTGCTTTTAAAATCCCTGAGACCCCTATCTCTCGGCTCTTTTCACAAACACGCTTTTCCACTTTCAGGTTCAAGTGTGTCGGACACCTTGTGTGGGTGTTCAGCACCATCTCTGTCCTTCTGTGTTCTTCCTACACCAGACGGACAGAAAGTATGAGAACCTCGTCTCCCACACTCCCCTGCCTGCAGGCCTCCATTTTAGGAGGTTCTGTCAAGATCAGCCAAACACTAGGCAGAGAGGAAGAAATGAAAGGAAGAAAGCACGTTCTTTTGGATCCCATAGCAGAAGCAGCAAACCAGCCCTGTAGAGGCAGGAACTAATCTCCTTGGAGCCAGGAGCTGTGTGTGCCGGCTCCTAGACAGCTGTTCCAGAATGTGGGTCACAATAGCATGGAATGAGTGTCTCTTTCTAGGGATGTTAGGGTTTCCATATATGGGGTGGTGTCACCTGCCCTATTTTCCTTTTTTCTTTCAGATCTCCCAACCGTTTTATAACTTTTTCTGTGTCAACTTCCTCTACCCTAAGACATCAGGAGTCGTTCTTCATCTCTACCTGACCACGGTGGCACTGACCACAATAGTGGTTTACATCAGAGATGGTTCTAGATAACAGATCTGAGGAGGTAGGTTGGATGTCTGACCTGAGGGAATTGAATACCTTGATGATGTCACAGCCGATGGGAAATGAGACCTGATAATTCCTGGTGTGCAATGACCCAACAGAGACTTTAAGTTATCGTGGCCTGAAATCAAATGTCTATGGATAACTGAGCTTTGGAATAACACCATTGACCTTCAGGGTGGGAATGAACATTACAACATGACTACAGACTGCTGTTACTGACTGGAGTGGGAGACTTACAGAAAGAAAATGATAGGTTCAAGCATTATATTCCTCCTTCAAGTCAGTTTCAGATCATCAGAAATATTTTCTCTCTGAAAACTGATAAAGGTTAATATCAGCATAAAACATCCAATTCTCCAAATTGCAGAAGTACAAAGAAAATTAAAAATCTACAATTTCTCCAGGTCTCTCTTATGTCAATTAGGACATTAATGAGAGAATGATTGAGACCCCGTTAATTAGAAGGGCAAAATAGCAGTGGAATTAGACAAATCTCAGACCCTTGAACCCTGAAATCTCCATTAATCCTCATTGCTGTAAGAAGCAGCTCCTCCTTTCCCGAGGAGACTAGCTTTCCCTAAATTGAAGACCCTCTGGTGACTCTACCTGGGCACTTGTCTTTTTTTTTATTTTAAGAGAGAGTGAGAGAGGAGAGGAGAAGAGAGGAGAGGGGAGAGAGAGAGAGAGAGAGAGAGGGAGTTTTTAATATTCATTTTCTAGTTTTCGGTGGACAACATCTTTGTTGGTATGTGGTGCTGAGGATCGAACCCGGGCCGTACGCGTGCCAGGCAAGCGCACTACTGCTTGAGCCACATCCCCAGCCCATTTGTCTTTAAGAGGCTCATCCATCATCCCACATTGTCACCAGACTCTTAATTTGGGTCTGATCCTAGAACACATCAGGTAAGAGTATAAAATATAGCCCCAAAGAGTATAAGGGTCACACCAAAATAAAAGGTAAATATTTTACTGTATTTTGTTAATAGGAGCCTTAAGAATATATAAGAGAATTTGTTTGAGTCTTCTAGACCAAAGAAGTCAGGACATATTGCTGGATCATCTTGAATGCAGTCACAGGGTCGTAATCACCAGAAAAGTTAGGGCCAAGGATTTTCCTGAAGCATGGGGAGTGGCTATTAGACTCTCTTTGGTTGATGGACTGAAATCTGGACTCAGTGTTTGCTTAAGTTCAATGACCAATATGATCCTGGAATAATGGAGAGGATAATGATCAGAAATAAATAATGTGTTGGATGGCAAGTTATGTGACCCCTTCCCTGGCCTCACAGCTGGATCTGGAGGAGGGCCTGGAGCACCAGCCTTCGCCAAGGCCTCGTGGACATGCGTTCAGAAGGCAGCACCAGATCCTTCTGAAACCCGCAGCCGCTGTCCTCGGCAGCCTGGGAAGACATTAACAGATGGCATCATTGAAACAGGCTCCCTTATTTCAGTGAGAATAAGGGGACCCTGAAGTAGAAGAGGCCATGTGGTGGAGCAGTGATCAGAACATTCGAATCTGTAGAGATTTTTGACAGTGGTAAATGATCGTGGTATTTATAGATGGGAAAAAAAGGGCACCCTCCTAGAATAGTGCCTGTCCCATATAATGTGAAACTCTTCTTTCCACATTTCATTGGTGCATTGTAGTGGTCCATAATGGTGGAATTTGCTGACACATATTTGAACATGCACACAAAATAACCGTGAACTTTGGCCAATATCATTCCAATATTTCCCTCTTCCTCACCTCCTCCCCTGGTGCCTTGACTCTACTGATCTTCTTTCAACTTTCATGATGAGACTTCCTTCCCAACTTTCCTTCCTTTTCCCCCTCTAGCTTTAACAGAGGAAAAACATACAGCCTTTAACTTTCTGAGTTGCTTATTTCCCTTAATGTTCTGAAGACTCATCCATCTTTCAGCATGACATAATTTCGTTCTTCTTTATGGCTGAATGAAATTCCAGTGTGCGTATACAAGATGTTCTTTATCCATTCGTCCACTGATGTCACATCGGCTGGTTCATGGGCATGTATGTGTCATTATAGTATGATGACTTCGATCCGCTGTGATAAATACAAAGCACAGGTACAGCTGGGTCGCAGGGTGGTCCATGGCTACTCCTGAGGAGCCTTCATCCCGATTTCCGTGGTGGTTGTGCTGATTTACATGCCCACCAACAGGGTGAGAGTGCTCCTTTCTCTCCAATTCTCTCCTTGTCACACTGGTTTCTGTTTGTATTCTTGGTGGTTGCCTTTGTCACTGAAGTGAGATGAAATCTCAGGGTAGTCTTGACCTGCATGTATTTTCATATATTTGTTGACCACTCACATATTTTCTTCTAAGACGTGTCTGTTTAGTTCATTTAGTTTCCCATTTGGTAATTCGGTTATTTGAAAATTGGGTTATTTAATAATTGTGGGTTTGATGTTAAGTTTTTTGAGTTATTTATTAATATTCCGAATGTTCATCCTCTTATAGAAGAGCACCTCATAAAGATTTTCTCCCTTTCCCTAGGTTCTCTCTTCATATTCTAATTGTCTCCTTTGGTTGGCAGAACCTTATTAATTTGATGCCATCCTATTAGCTAACTTTTGGTGTTATCTCCTGAGCTTTAGCATCCTATTGAGAAAGTCATTGCCTCTGCCTGTAGGTTGGAGTATTGACTTTGTTTTTTCCTTGAAACTGCATAATTTCTGGTCTAGTGCCTGGTCTTTAATAGATTTTGAGTTGATTTTTTGCAGGTGAGCCATAGTTCAGGTCTCATTCTTCTGCATTTGGACAGGGGTGTAGAAGGACTGTTTCAGAGAGTAGATGTTAAAGACTGGGGTGCAGAAGAACTGTTGCAGAGAAGAGAAGTTGGAGACTGAGGTGCAGAAGGACTGTTACAGAAACTAGAGTTTGGAGACTGGGGTGCACAAGGATCGTTGCAGAGAGCAGAGTTTTCAGACTGAGGTGCAGAAGGACTGTTGCAGAGAGCAGATGTTGGAGACTGGGGTTCAGAATGACTGTTGCAGAGAGCAGAGGTTGGAGAATGGGGTGAAGAAGAATCGTTGCAGAGAGCAGAATTTGGAGACTGGTGTTCAGAAGGACTGTTACGGAGAGCAGAGTTTGAAGACTTGGTTGCAGAAGGATCTTACAGAAAGCAGAAGTTGGAGACTACGGTACAGAAGGACTGTACAGAGAGCAGATATTGGAAATTGGGGAGCAGAAGGACTGTTTCAGAGAACAGAGGTTGGAGACTGGGTTGCAGCAGAACCGTTGAAGAAAGCAGAGATTGGAGACTGGGTTGGAGAAAGAATGGTACAGAGAGAAGAGTTTGGAAACTGGGGTGCAGAAGGACCTTACAGCAAACAGAGGTTGGAGACTAGGGTGCAGAAGGACTATTACAGAAAGCAGAGGTTGGAAATTGGTGTGCAGAGGGACTGTTACAGAGAGCAGAGGTTGAAGCCTGCGGTATACAAAGACTGTAACAGAGAGCAGAGGTTCGAGAATATTGTGCAGAATGACTGTTACAGAGAGCAGAGTTTGAAGAGTGAGTTTCAGAAGGAATGTTACACAGAGCACAGGTTGAAGACTGGGGTATAGAATTACTGTTGCAGAGAGAAGAGGTTGGAGACTTGGGTGCAGAAGGACTGTTGCAGAGAGCAGAATTTGGAGACTGAGGTGCAGAAGGACAGTTACAGAGAGCAGAGTTTGGAGACTGGTGTGCAGAAGGACTGTTGCAGATAGCAGAGTTTGGAAACTGGGGTGAAGAAGGACTGTTGCAGGAAGCAGGTGTTGGAGACATGGGTGCAGAAGGACTTTTGCAGAGAGTAGAATTTGGAGACTGAGGTGCAGAAGACTGTTGCAGATAGCAGAGTTTTGAGACTTGGGTGCAGAAGGACTGATACAGAAAGCAGAGGTTGGGGACTGAGGTGAAGAAAAACCATTACAGACAGCAGTGTTTGGAGACTGCAATACAGGAGAACTGTTACAGAGAGCAGAGTTTGGAGACTGGAGTGCAGAAGAACTGTTTCAGAGTGAAGAAGTTGGAGCCTGGTGTGCAGAAGAACTGTTGCAGAGAATAGAGTTAGGAGACTGAGATGCAGAAAGACTTTTAGAGAGAGCAGAGTTTAGAGACTGGGGTGAAAAAGGACTGATGCAGAGAGCAGAGTTTGGAGACTGGGGTGCAGAAGGCTGTTACAGAGTGCAGAGGTTGGAGACTGTGTACAGAAGGGCTGTTACAGAGAGCAGAGTTTGGAGACTTTGTTGCAGAAGAATATTACGTAGAGCAGAGTTTGGAGACTGCGGTGCAGAAGGATTGTTACAGAGAGCAGAAGTTGGCGACTGGGGTGCAGAAGGATCGTTGCAGAGAGCCGAGGTTGGAGACTTGGGTTCAGAAGGACGGTTGCAGAGAGCAGATATTATAGACTGAAATGCAGAAGGATCGTTGCAGAGAGCAGAGATTAAAAACTAGTTTGCAGAAGGACTGCTACACAGAGCAGAGGTTGATGACTGGAGTGTAGAAGGATTGTTGCAGAGAGCAGAGTTTGGAGACTGTGGTGCAGAAGGACTGTTGCAGATAGCATAGGTTGGAAACTGGGGTGAAGAAGGACTGTTGCAGGGAGCAGGTGTTGGAGACATGGGTGCAGAAAGACTTTTGCAGAGAGTAGAGTTTGGAGACTGAGGTTCAGAAGGACTGTTGCAGATAGCAGAGGTTGGAGACTGTGTACAGAAGGGCTGTTACAGAGAGCAGAGTTTGGAGACTGGGCTGCAGAAGAATATTACGTAGAGTTTAGGGACAGTGGTGCAGAAGGATTGTTACAGAGAGCAGAGGTTGGAGACTGGGGTGTAGTTGGATTATTGCAGAGAGAAGAGGTTGGAGACTGATTTGCAGAAGGATCGTTGCAGAGAGCAGAGGTGGGAGATTTGGGTGCAGAAGGACGGTTTCAGAGAGCAGATATTGTAGACTGGGATGCAGAAGGATCATTGCAGAGAGAAGAGATTAAAAACTAGTTTGCAGAAGGACTGCTAAACAGAGCAGAGGTTGAAGACTGGAGTGTAGAAGGACTGTTGCAGAGAGCAGAGTTTGGAGACTGGGGTACAGAAGGACTGTTATAGAGAGCAGATGTTATAGACTGAGATGCAGAAGGACTGTTACAGAGAGCAAAGGTTGGCGAATGGGGTGCAGAAGGACTTATACAGAGAGCAGAGTTTGGAGACTGGGGTGCAGAAGGCTGTTACAGAGAGCACAGTTTGGAGACTGGGTACAGAAGGGCTGTTACAGAGAGCAGAGTTTGGAGACTGGGTTGCAGAACAATATTACGTAGAGCAGAGTTTGGAGACTGCGGTGCAGAAGGATTGTTACAGAGAGCAGAGGTTGGCGACTGGGGTGCAGTAGGATTATTGCAGAGAGTAGAGGTTGGAGTCTGGTGTGCAGAAGGATCGTTGCAAAGAGCAGAGTTTGGAGACTTGGGTGCAGAAGAACGGTTGCAGAGAGCAGATGTTGGAGACGGGGATGCAGAAGGATTTTCGCAGAGAGCAGAGATTGGAAACTGGGTTGAAGAATGACTGTTACACAGATTAGAGGTTGAAGAATGGCGTGTAGAAGGACTTTTATAGAGAGCAGATGTTAAAGACTGAGATGCAGAAGGACTGTTACAGAGATCAGAGGTTGGAGACTTGGGTGCAGAAGAACTGATACAGAAAGAAGAGGTTGGAGACTTGAGTCCAGAATGAACCTTACAGAGAGTAGAGGTTGGAGACTGAAGTACAGAAGGACTGTTACAGATCGCAGAGTTTGGAGACCAGGGTACAGAAGGACTGTTTTAGAGTGCAGAGGTTGGAGAATGAGATGCAGAAAGACTGTTTCAGAGAGTCGATGTTAAAGATTTGGATGCAGAAGAACTGTTGCAGAGAGCTGAATTTGGACACTGGGGTGCAGAAAGATTGTTGCAGGGAGCAGAGGTAGGAGACTTTGTTAAAAACGAACTGATACAGAGATCAGAGTTTGGAGGTTGGGGTGCAGAAGGATCTTACAGAGAGCATAGGTTGGAGAGTGGGGTGCAGAGGAACTGTTGC
>NW_027522792.1:54515-77919 GCF_052094955.1 Ictidomys tridecemlineatus
TTGCAGAGAGCAGAGGATGGAGACTGGGGTGCAGAAGGACTGTTACAGAGAGCAGAGCTTGGAGACTGAGTTGCAGAACAACTGTTTCAGAAAGCAGAATTTATAGACTGTGGTCCACAAGGATCCTTGCAGAGAGCAGAGTTTTCAGACTGATGTCAGAAGGACTGTTGCAGAGAGCAGAGGTTTGAGACTGGGGTGCAGAAGAGCTGTTGCAGAGAGCAGAGGTTGGAAACTAGGGTTTAGAAAGACTGTGACAAAGAGCAGAATTTGGAAACTGGGGTGCAGAATTTCTGTTCCAGAGAGCAGAGTTTGGAGACTGGGGTGCAGAAGGATCGTTGCAGAGAACCGAGTTTTCAGACTGAGGTGCAGAAAAAATGTTGGAGATTACAGATGTTGGAGACTGGGGTGCAGAAGGATCTTTGTAGAGATCAGAGGTTTGAGACTGGGGTGCAGAAGGACTGTTACAGAGAAAAGAGGTTAAAGACTGCAATGCAGAAGGACCATTGCAGAGAGCAGAGTTGGAGACAGAGATTAACAAGGATTGTTACAGAGAGCAGAGGTTAGAGTCTGCGGTGCAGAAGGACTGTTGCAGATAGCAGAGTTTGGAGAATGGGGTTAAGAAGGACTGTTGAAGGGAACAGGTGTTGGAGACTTAAGTGCAGAAGGACTGTTGCAGAGAGCAGAGGTTGGAGATTGGTGTTCAGAAGGACTGATACAAAAAGCAGAGGTTGGAGACTGGGGTGCAGAAGGACCATTGCAGAAAGCAGAGTTTGGAGACTGCAATAAAAGAGGACTCTTACAGAGAGCAGAGGTGGAAGAATGGTTTATTGAAAAACTATTTCAGAGTGCAGATGTTGGAGACTGGGGTGCAGAAGGACCGTTACAGAGAGCAGAGTTTGGAGACTGCAGTACAGAAAGACTGTTAAAGAGAGCAGAGGTTGGAGACTGGGGAGTAGAAGGACTGATGCAGAGAACAGATGTTGGAGACTGGGTTGCAGCAGGACCGTTGAAGAAAGCAGAGGTTGTAGACTGGGTTGGAGAAGTACTGTTGCAGAGGGCAGATGTTGGAGACTGGGGTGTATAAGGATCTTTGCAGAGAGCAGAGGTTGGAGACTGGGGTGCAGAAGGATGGTTGCAGAGAGAAGAAGTTGGATTCTGAGGTGCAGAAAAACAGTTACAGAGAGCAGAGATTGGAGACTGGGGTGCAGAAGGATCGTTGAAGAGAGCAGATGTTGGAGACTGGGCTGCAGAAGGATCATTACAGAGAGAAGAGGTGGGAGACTGCGGTGCAGAAGGACTGTTATAGAAAGCACAGGTTGGAGACTTGGGTGCAGAAGGAATGTTGCAGAAAGCAGAGGTTGGAGACTAGGGTGTAGAAGGACTGTTGCAGAGAGCAGAGGTTGGAGACTGAGATGCCGAAGGACTTTTACACAGAGCAGACGTTGGAGACTGGGGTGAAGAATTATGATACAGAAAGTAGAGGTGTGAGACTGGGGTGTAGAAGGACCGTTTCAGAGAGCAGAGTTTGCAGACTGGCGTGCAGAAGGAGTGTTTCAGAGAGCAGAGTTTGAAGACTGGGGTGCATAAGACCTGCTACAGAGAGCAGAGGTTTGAGACTGGGTTGCAGAACGACTGTTATAGAGAGCAGAGTTTTGAGGCTGGGTTGCAGAAGGATCTTACAGAGAGGAATGGTTGGTGACTGTGGTGCAGGACGAATGTTACAGAGAGCAGTTATTGGAGACTAGGGGGCAGAAGGATAGTGCAGAGAGCAGAGGTTTCAGACTGAGGTGCAGAAGGACTGTAACAGAGAGCAGAGGTTGGAGACTGAAGTGAAGCAGGACTCTTACAGAGAGCAGAGTTTGGTAACTGAGGTGCAGAAGGACTGCTACAGAAAGCAGAGGTTGGAAATTGGAGTACAGAGTGACCGTTATAGAAAGCAGAGGTTGGAGACTTGGGTGACGAAGGACTGTTGCAGAGAGCAGAATTTAGAGACTGAGGTGCAGGACTGTTGAGGAGAGGAGACATTGGAGACTAGGGTGCGGAAGGATCTTTGCAGAGAGCAGAGGTTGGAGACTGAGGTGCAAAAAGACTGTTACAGAGAGCAGAGGTTGGAGACTGTGGTGCAAAAGGCGTGTTACCGAGAGCAGAGTGTGGAGAAGGGCTCAAGAAGGACTGTTACAGATCACAGAGTTTGGAGACTGGGTTGAAGAAGGATCTAACAAAGACCAAATGTTGGGGATCCAGGTGCAGAAGGACTGTTACAGAGAGTAGAGTTCGGAGACTGAGGTGCAAAACGATCGTAGCAGATAACAGCGTTTTAAGACTGAGGTGCAGAAGGACTTTTGCAGAGACCACAGGTTGGAGACTGGGGTGCCGAAGGACTGTTGCAGAGAGCAGAGATTGGAGACTGGGGTGCAGAAGTTTTGTTATGGAGAACACACTTTGGAGACTGGGGTGCAGAAGGCCTGTTATGGAGAGGAGAGTTGGGAGAAGTGGTACAGAAGGACTGTTAGAGAGGGCAGAGTTGGGAGACTTGGTTGCAGAAGGATCGTAGAGAGAGCAGAATTTTGAGACTGAGGTGTAGAATGATCGTTGCAGTGAGAAGAGTTTGGAGACGGGGGTGAAGAACGCCTGTTAAAGAGAGCAGAGGTTGAAGACTGGGGTTCAGAAGGAGTGTTATAGAGAGCAAAGTTCTGGGATTGGAGAGCAGAATGAGTGTTGCAAAGTACAGAGGTTGGAGACTTGGGTGCAGTAGGACCATTGCAGAAAGCAGAGGTTGGAGACTGGCGTGGAGAAGAAATATTACAGAGAGCAGAGTTTGGAAACTGGGGTGCAGAAGGATCGTTGCAGAGAGCAGAGTTTGGACACTGGGGTGCAGAAGGACTGTTGCAGAGAGCAGATGTTGGAGTCTGGGGTTCAAAAGGACTTTTTCAGAGAGCAGAGGTTAAAGGCTGAGGTACAGAAGGATCATTGCAGAGAGCAGAGTTGGAGACTTGGCTGCAGAATGACTGTTACACAGAGCACACGTTGCAGACTGGGGTGCAGAAGGAATTTTGCAGACAGCAGAGGTTGGAGACTGGGGTGAAAAAGGACTGTCGCAGATAGCAGAGTTTGGATATGAGGTGAAGAAGGACTGTTACATAGAGCAGAGGTTGTAGACTGGGGTGCAGAAGGACTGATAGAGAAAGTGGAAGTTGGAGATTGGGGTGCAGAAGTACCGTTACAGAGAGATGAGTTTGGAGACTGCGGTATGGAAGGACTGTTACAGAGAGTAGAGGTTGGTGACTGGGGTGCATAAGGAGTGTTGCAAAGAACAGAGTATGGAGACTGAGGCAAAGAAGGACTGTTACAGAGAGCATAGTTTTTAGACAAGGTTTCAGAAGGATCTTACAGAGAGAAAAGATTGTAGACAGAGGTGATGCAGGAGTGTTACAGAGAGCAGAGGTTTGTGACTGGGTTGCAGAAGTATTGTTATAGAGAACAGACTTTGGAGACTGGGGTTCAGAAGGCCTGTTACAGATAGAAGAGATGGGAGAAGGTGTGCAGAAGGACTGTTACTGAATGCAGAGTTTGGAGACTGGGTTGCAGAAGGAACTTACAGAGAGCAGATGTTGGAGAGTGAGGTGCAGAGAAACTGTTACAGAGAACAGAGTTTGGAGACTGGGGTACAGAAGAACTGTTGCAGATACCAGAGGTTGGAGACTAAGGTGTAGAAGGACTGTTGCAGAAACCAGAATTAAAATTTGGGGTGCTGACGGACTGTTGAAGAGAGCAGATGTACAGACTGAGCTGTAGAAGGACTGTTACAAAGAGCAGAAGTTTTGCGACTGGGGTGCAGAAGGACTGATACAGAGAGCATAGTTTGGAGACTGGGGTGCAGAAGGCCTGTTACAGAGAGCAGAGGTTGGAGACTGGGTTGCAGAAGGATCTTACGTGGAGCAGAGTTTGGAGACTGAGGTGCAGAAGGACTGTTACGAATAGCAGAGTTAGGAGACTGGGGTGCAGAAGGATCGTTGGAGACAGCAGAGTTTCCATACTGAGGTGCAGAAGGACTGTTGCAGAGAGCAGATGTTGGAGACTGAAATTCAGAAAGATCCTTACAGATAGCAGAGGTTGACACTGGGGTGCAGAAGGAATGTTAAACAGAGCAGAGGTTGAAGACTGAGGTGAAGAAGGACAGTTACAGAGAGCAGATGTGGGAGACAGGGGTGCAGGACTGATACAGAGCAGAAGTTGAAGACTGAGGTACAGAAGACTTGTTACACAGAGCAGAGGTTGGAGACTCGGGTGCAGAAGGATTATTGCAGAGAGCAGAGTTTTCAGACTGAGGCACAGAAGAACTGTTGCAGAGAGCAGATGTTGGAGATTGGGGTGCACAAGGACTGTTGCAGCGAGCAGGGGTTGGAGACTGGGGTGCAGAATGATCGTTACAGAGAGCAGAGGTTGGACACTGGGGTGCAGAAAGACTGTTACAGAGAGCAGAGTTTGGAGACTGGGGTGCAGAAGGTCTTTTACAGAGAGCAGAGTTTGGAGACTGGGTTGCAGAAGGATCTTACATAGAGCAGAAGTTGGAGACTGAGGTGTAGAAGCACTGTTACAGAGAGTAGAGGTTGGAGACTCAGATGCAGAAAGACCGTTACAGAGAGCAGAGTTTGGAGACTGAGGTGCAGAAGGATTTTTACAGAGAGCAGAGGTTGGAGACTGGGGTCTAGGAGGACTGTAGCAGAGAGCACAGGTTGGAGACTGGGGTGCAGAAGGACTGATACATAAAGCAGACTTTGGAGACTCGGGTGTATAGGTACCCTTAAGGAGAGCAGAGGTTGGAGAATGCAGTACAGAAGGACTGCTATAGAGAGCACAGGTTGGCGACTGGGGTGGAGAAGGACTGTTGCAGAGAGCAAATGTTGGAGACTGGGGTGCAAAAGGACTGTTTCAGAGAGCAGAGGATGGAGACTGGGGTGCAGAAGGACTGTTACAGAAAGCAGAGTTTGGAGACTGAGGTGAAGAAGAACTGTAAAGAGAGCAGAGGTTGGTTACTGGGGTGCAGAAGGACTGATACAGAAAGCAGAGGTTGGAGATGGGGTGCAGAAGGACTGTTGCAGAGAGCAGAGTTTGGAGACTGGGGTGGAGAGGGACTGTTGAAGAGAGCAGATTTTGGAGACTTGGGTGCAAAAGATTGGTGGTGCGAGCAGAGTATGAAGACTGGGGTGTAGAAGGACAGTTGCAGAGAACAGAGGTTGGAGTCTGAGGTGCAGAAGGACCATTGCAGAAAGTAGACGTTGGAGACTGGGTTTCAGAAGGATCCTACAGAGAACAGAGTTTGGACACTGAGGTGCAGAAGGACTGTTGCAGAGAGGAGAGGTTGGAGATTGGGGCGCAGAAGTACTTTTGCAGAGAAAAGAGATTGGATTCTGAGGTGCAGAAAGACTGTTACAGAGAGCAGAGGTTGGAGACTCGTGTGCAGAATGACTGATACATTATGCAGATTTTGGAGACTCAGGTGAAGAAAGACTGTTACAGACAGCAGAGGTTGGAGACTGCAGTACAGGAGGACTGTTACAGAAAGCAGAGGTTGAAGACTGGGGTGCAGAAGAATTGTTGCAGAGAGCAGAGGTTGCAGAGTGAGGTGCAGAAGGACTGTTACAGAGAGCAAAATATGGAAACTGTGGTGCAGAAGGACTGATACAGAAAGCCGAGGTTGGAGACTGGGGTGTAGAAAGACTGTTGCAGAGAGCAGAGTTTGGAGAGAAGTTGGAGCAGGACTGTTGCAGACAGCAGATGTTGGAGACTGGGGTGCAGAAGGAATGTTGCAGAGAGCAGAGTTTGCAGAGTCAGGTGCAGATGGACTGTTACAGAGAGCAGAGTTTGGAGACTTGGGTGAAGAAGGACCCTTACAGAGAAAAGTGGTTGAAGACTGTGGTACAGAAGAACTGTTTTTGAGAATATGGTTGGAGACTGGTGTGCAGAGGGACCATTGCAGAGAGCAGAGGTTGGATACTGGGGTGCAGAAGGAATGTTACAGATTGCAGAATTTGGAAACTGGGTACAGAAGGATCTTCCAGAGAGCAGAGGTTGGAGACTGGGTTGTAGAGAGACTGTTGCAGAGCAGACGTTGGAGACTGAGGTGCAGAAGGATTGTTGCAGAGAGCAGATTATGGAGACTTGGGTATAGAAGGACTGTTCCAGAGAGCAGAGTTTGGAGACTGGGGTTTAGAAGGACTGTTGCAGAAAGCAGTTGTTGAATACTGAGGTGTAGGAGGACTGTTTCAGAGAGCAGAGTTTAGAAACAGGGGTGCAGAAGGACTGATACAGAGAGCAGAAATTAAAGACTTAGGTGCAGAAGGAATGTTATAGAAAGCAGAGTTTGGAGACTGGTGTTCAGAAGGACTGATACCGAAAGCAGAGGTGAGATACTGGGGTCCAGAAGGACCGTTACAGAGAGCATAGGTTGGAGACTGCAGTACAGAAGGACTCTTACAGAGAGCAGATGATGCAGACTGTGTTGCAGAAGGACTGTTGCAGAGAACCGAAGTTGGAGACTGGGGTGCTTAAGGACCGTTGCTGAGAGCAGAAGATAAAGACTAATGTGCAGAAGGATTGTTACAGAGAGTAGAGTTTGGAGACTTGGGTGCAGAAGGATCTTTCAAAGAGCTGATGTTGGGGACTGGGGTAGAGAAAAACTGTTGCGGAGAGCAGAGTTTGGAAAGTGGGGTGCCTAAGGACCATTGCTGAGAGCAGAGGTTAAAGACTGATGTGCAGAAGGATCGTTGCAGAGAGCAGAGGTTGATGACTGTGGTGCAGAAGGCCTCTTACAGAGAGCAGAGTTTGGTACTAGGGAGCATTAAAACTGTTACAGAGAGCAAAGTTTGGAGACTGGGTTGCAGAAGATTCTTTCAGAGAGCAGAGTTTGGAGACTGAGGTGCAGAGGACTGTTTAAGAGAGCAGAGGTTGGAGAGTGGGGTGCAGAAGGACTGTTTAAGAGAGCAGAGGTTGGAGACTTGGGTATAGAAAAACTGTTGAAGAGAGCATATTTTGGAGATTGGGGTGCAAAAAGACTGTTGCAGAGAGCAGAGTTTGGAGACTGGGGTGTAGAAGGACTGTTACAGAGTGCAGATGTTTGAGACTGGGGTGCAAAAGGATCGTTGTAGAGAGCAGAAGTTGGAAACTGAGGTGCAGAAAGATCATTGCAGAGAGCAGAGTTCAGAGAGGGAAGAGTTTGGAGACGGTGGTGCAAAACGACTGATACAGAAAGCAGAGGTTGGATACTGGGATGCATGAGGACCCTTACAGAGAACAGAGGTTGGAGACGGCGGTACAGAAGGACTGTTACAGAGAGCCGAGGTTGCAGATTGGGGTGCAGAAGAACTGATGTAGAAAACAAAGGTTGGAGACTGGGGTGCAGAAGGATCGTTGGTGCGAGCAGAGTACGGAGACTAGGGTGTAGAAGGACTGTTGCAGAGAGCAGTGATTGGAGAGTGAGTTACAGAAGGATTGTTACAGAGAACAGAGTTTTGAGACTGGGATGCAGATGGATTATTGCAGAGAGCAGAGTTCTCAGACTGAGGTACAGAAGAACTGTTGCAGGAAGCAGATGTTGGAGACTGGGGTTCACAAGGACTGTTGCATCTAGCAGAGGTTTCAGACTGGGATGTAGAAGGATCATTGCAGAGAGCAGAGGTTGAAGACTGAGGTGCAGAAGGATTGTTACAGAGAGTAGATGTTGGAGACTTGGGTGCAGAAGGACTGTTGCAGAGAGCAGAGATTTTAGACTAGGATGTAGAAGGACTGCTATAGAGAGTAGAGTTTGGAGATTGGGGTCCTGAAGGACTGTTACAGAGAGCAGAGTTTGGAGACTGGGGTGGAGGAGGACGGTTGCAGAGAGCATTTGCTGGAGACTGGGGTGCAAAAGGAAAGCTGCAGAGAGCAGAGGATGGAGACTGGGGTGCAGAAGCATCCTTGGGGCGAGCAGAGTATGGAGAAAGGTGTTACAGAGAGCAGAGTTTGGAGACTAGAGTTTAGAAGGACTTTTTCAAAGAGCAGACGTTGGAGACTTGGGAGAAGAAGAACTGTAAAATAGAGCAGAGGATGGAGACTGAGATGCAGAAGAGGGTTACCGAAAGTAGAGTTTGAAGACTGGGGTGCAGAAGGACAGTTACAGAGATCAGAGTTTAGAGACTGGGTTGCAAAAGAATCTTACAGAGAGCAGAGTTTGGAGAATGAGGTACAGAAGGACTGTTAGAGAAAGCAGAGGTTAAAGGCTGGTGTACAGAGGAGTTTTACAAGGAGCAGAGGTTGAAGACACGTGTGTATAAGGATCTTACACTGAGCATAGGTTGGAGACTGGGGTGCAAAAGGACTGTTGCTGAGAGCAGAGGTTGGAGACTGGGGTGGAGAAAGATCATTGAAGAGAGAAGAGTTTGGAGACTGGGTGCAAAAGTCCTGTTACATACAGCAGAGTTTATAGACTGGGGTGAAGAAGGCCTGTTACAGAGAGCAGTTCTTGGAGACTGGGGTGCAGAGGGACAGTTACAGAGATCAGAGTTTGGAGACTGAGTTGCAAAAAAATCTTACAGAGCGCAGAGTTTGGAGAATGAGGTACAGAAGGACTGTTAGAGAGAGAAGAGGTTGGAGACTGAGGTGCAGAAGGATTCTTGGAGAGAGCAGTGTTTGGAGACTGAAGTGCAGAAGGACTGATACAGAAAGCAGAGATTTAATACTGAAGTGCAGAAGGACCCTTACAGAGAACAAATGTTGGAGACTCAAAGACTCTTACAGAGAGCAGACGTTGGAGACTGGGGTGCAGAATGACTGTTGTAGAGAACAGAGGTTGGAGACTGATTTATAGAAGGACCATTGCAGAAAGTAGAGGTTGGAGACTGGGTTTCAGAAGGATCTTACAGAGAGCACAGTTTTTACACTGAGGTGCAGAAGGACTGTGGCAGAGAGAAGAGTTTGGAGATTGGGGCGCTGAAGGACTGTAGCAGAGAGCAGAGGTTGGAGTCTGAGGTAGAGAAAGACTGTTACAGAGAGCACAGGTTAGAGACTGGAGTGCAGAAGGACTGATACAGAAAGCAGAGTTTGGAGACTGGGCTGCAGAAGGACCCTTACCGAGAGCAGAGGTTGGAGATTGCAGTACAGAAGGACTGTTGCAGAGAGCAGAAGTTGGAGACTGGGGTGGAGAAGGATAGTTGCAGAGACTAGATTTTAGAGACTGAGGTTCAGATGGAATGTTACAGAGAGCAGAGTTTGGAGACTGAGATGAAGAAGGACTGTTACAGAGAGCAAAGTTTGGAAACTGGTGTGCAGAAGAACTGTTACGGAGAGCAGAATTGGAGACTGGGGTTAAGATGGATCTTACAGAGAGCAGAATTTGGAGACTGGGGTGCAAAAGGACTGTTGCAGAGAGCAGATGTTGGAGACTGGGATGGAGAAGAATCATTGCAAAGAGAAGAGTTGGAGACTGGAGTGCATAAGGATCTTACAGAGAGCAGAGGTTGGTGAGAAGGGTGCAGAAGGACTGTTGCCGAGAGCAGAGGTTGGAGACTGGGGTGGAGAAAAATCATTGCAGAGAGAAGAGGTTGAAGACTGGGATTCTGAAGGCCTGTTACAAAGAGAAGAGGTTCGAAACTGGATTGCAAAATTCCTTTTACAGAGAGCAGAAGTTGGAAACTATTCTGCAGAAGGACTGTTACAGAGAGTAGAGTTTGGAGACTGGGTTGCAGAAGGGTCTTACAGAGAGCAGAGGTAGGAGTCTAAGGTGTAGAAGAATCGTTGCAGAGAGCAGAGTTTTTAGACTGAGTTGCTGAAGGACTGTAGCAGAGAGCAGATATTGGAGACTGGTGTGCAGAAGGACTGTTGCAGAGAGCAGATATTGGAGACTGGTGTGCAGAAGGACTGTTGTAGAGAGCAGAGGTTGGAGACTGTGGTGCAGAAGGAATGTTACAGACAGCATAGGTTGGATAGTGTGGTGTAGAAGGATGGTTACAGTGTGCAGAGGTTGGAGACTGGTGTGCAGAAGGACTGTTACAGAGAGCAGAGTTTGGCGACTGGGTTGGAGAAGGATCCTACAGAGAACAGAGGTTGAAGAATAAGGTGCAGAAAGACTGTTACAGAGAATAGATGTTGGAGACTGAGGTGCAGAAGTAACGTTGCAGAGTACAGAGTTTGGAGACTGAGGTGCAGAAAGATTGTTACAGAGAGCAGAGGATGGAGACTGGGGTGCAGAAGGACTGTTGCAGATAGCGCACTTTGGAGACTGGGATGCAGAAGGACTGTTATAGAGAGCAGAGGTGAGAGACTGGGTTGCAGAAGGACTGATACAGAAAGCAGAGATTGGAGTCTGGTGTGCAGAAAGACCATTACAGAGAGCAGAGTTTGGATTCTGCAGTACAGGAGAACTGTTACAGAGAACAGAGATTGAAGACTGGGGTGGAGAAGGACTGTAAAAAAGAGCTGATGTTGGTAACTAGGGTGCCAAAGGACTGTTGGAGAGAGCAGAGTTTGGAGACCGGGGAGCAGAAAAACTGTTGCGTAGAGCAGAGTTTGGACACTGGGGTGAAGAAGGACTGTTACAGAGAGCAGAGTTAGGAGACAGCGGTGCAGAAAGATCTTACAGAGAGCAGAATTTAGAGACTGAGGTGCAGAAGGACTGTTGTAGAGATCAGAGGTTGGAGACTGGGTTGCAGTAGGATCATTGCAGAGAGCAGAGGTTAAAGGCTGGGGTGCAGAAGGATCGTTGCAGAGAGCCGAGGTTGGAGATTGAGGTGTAGAAGGACTGTTACGGAGAACAGAGGTTGGAAATTGGGGTGCTGAAGGACCGCTACAGACAGCAGAGTTTGGAGACTACGGTATAAAAAAAACTGTTACAGAGAGAAGAGTTGGGAGACTTGGGTACAGAAGGACTGTTACAGAAAGCACAGGTTGGAGACTGAGGTAAAGAAGGATAGACACAGAGAGCAGAGGTTTGAGACTGGGCTTCAGGAGGACTGATACTGAAAGCAGAAGTTGAAGACTGGGGTGAAGAAGGACTGTAAAAGAGAGCAGAAGTTGGAGACAGTGGTGCAGAAGGATCTTACAGAGAGCAGAATTTGGAACTTAGGTGCAGAAGGACTGTTGTAGAGATCAGAGGTTGGAGACTGGGGTGCAGTAGAATCATTGCAGAGAGCAGAGGTTAAAGACTGGGGTGCAGAAGGATCTTTATAGAGAGCAGAGGTTGGAGATTTGCATGCAGAAGGCCTGCTTTAGAGAGCAGATTTGGAGACTGGCGTACAGAAGGCCTGTTACAGAGAGGATTGGTTGGAGACTGGGGTGCAGAAGGACTGGTACCGAGAGCAGATATTGAAGAAAAGGTTGCTGAAGAATCTTACAGAGAGCAGAGGTTGGATACTAAAGTGCATTTGGACTTTAACAGAGAGCAGTGGTTGGAGACCTGTGTGCAGAAGGATCGTGGAGAGGAAAGGTTTCAAACTGAGGTGCAGAAGTACTGTTACAGAGAGCATAGGTTGGAGATTGAGGTATAGAAGGACTGTTAGGGAGAGCAGAGTTTAAAGACTGAGGTGCGGAAAGACTGTTACAGAAAGCAGAGGTTGGAAATTGGGCTGCAGAAGGACCTTAACAGAGAGCAGAGGTTGGAGACTATGGTACAGAAGGACTGTTACAGAGATCAGAGGTGGGAGACTTGGGTACAGAAGGACTGTTACAGAAAGCACAGGTTGGAGACTGAGGTGAAGAAGGATAGACACAGAGAGCAGAGGTTGGAGGCTGGGGTTCAGAAGGACTGATACAGAAAGCAGAGGTTGGAGACTGGGGTGCAGAAGGACCATTACAGAGAGCAGAGTTTGGTGAAGTCGGTACAGAATGACTTTTACAGAGAGCAGATATTGGAGACTGGGGAGCAGAAGGACTGTTGCAGAGGACAGAGTTTGGAGACTGGGGTGCCGCAGGACCCTTGTAGAAAGCAGAGGTTGGCGACTAGGGTGGAGAAGGAATGTTAGAAATAGCAGAGTTCGGAAAGTGGAGTGCAGAAAGATCTTACAGAGAGCAGAGTTTGGAGACTGTGGTGCAGAAGGAATGTTGGAGAGAGCAGACGTTGTTGACTGTGGTGCAGAAGGCTGTTGCAGAGAGCAGAGGTTTGAGACTGAGGTGCAGAAGGACTGTTACAGAGAGCAGATGTTAAAGACTGGGGTTCAGATGGATCTTACAGAGAGCAGATGATGGAGACTGAGGTGCAGAAGGATTGTAACAGACAGCAGAGGTAGGAGACTGGGGTGCAGGAGGTTAGTTTCAGACAGCAGAGTCCTCAGACTGTGGTGCAGAAGGACTCTTGCAGAGACCAGATGTTGAACACTGGGGTGTAGAATGACTGTTGCAGAGAGCAGATGTTGGAGACTGGAATATAGAAGGACCGTTGCACAGAACAGAGTTTGCAGACTGAGGTGCAGAAGGATTGTTACAGAGAGCAGAATTTGGAGACTGGTGTGCAGAAGGACTGTGTCACAGAGCAGAGGTTGGAGACTGAAGTGCAGAAGGACTGTTTCAGAGAGCAGAGGTTGGAGACTGGGGTGCAGAAGGATTGTTGCAGAGAGCAGAGGTTGGAGACTGAGGTGCAGAAGTCCTGTTACATAGAACAGAGGTTGGAGACTGGGGTGCAGAAGGATCGTTGCAAATAGCAGAGCTTGGAGACAGGGGTGAAGAAGGTTCTTACAGAGAGCAGAAGTGCGAGACTGAGGTGCAGAAGGACTGTTGCAGAGATCAGGGGTTGGAGACTGGGGTGCAGAAGGATCATTGCAGAGAGCAGAGTTTGGAGGCCGGGGTGCAGAAGGTCTGCTACAGAGATCAGAGTATGGAGACTGGAGTGCAAACAGCCTGTTACAGAGAGGAGAGGTTGGAGACTGGGGTGCAGAAGGACTGTTATAGAGACCAGAGTTTGGAGACTGGGTTGCTGAAGGATCTTACAGAGAGCAGAGTTTACAGACTGATGTGCATGTATACTGTTACAGAGAGCAGTGGTTGGAGACTGGGGTGCAGAAGGATCATGCAGAGAGCAGAGGTTTAAGACTGAGGTGCAGAAGGACTGTTACAGGGAGCAGAGGTTGGAGACTGAGGTGTAGAAAAACTGTTACAGGAAGCAGAGTTTGGAAATTGGCATGCAGAAGGACCGTTAAAGAGAACAGAGTTTGGAGACTGCGATTTAGGACTGTTACCGAGAGCAGAGGTTGGAGACTGGGATGCAGAAGGACTCATACAGAGAGCACAAGTTGGAGACTGAGGGGCAAAAGGATGGATACAGAGAACAGAGGTTGGAGACTGGGGTTCAGACAGGCAGATACAGAAAGCAGAGTTTGGAGACAGGGGTTTAGAAGAACTGAAACAGAGAGCAGAGGTTGGAAACTACGGTACAGAAGGGCTGTTACAGAGAGCAGATCTCGGAGACTGGGGAGCAAAAAGACTATTGCAGAGAGAATAGGTTGGAGAATGAGGTGCAGAAGGACTGTTACAAAGAGCAGAGTTTGGAGACTGGGGTGCAGAAGCACTGTTACAGAGAGCAGAGTATGGAGACTGGGGTGCAGAAGGACTGTTGCAGAGAGCAGAGGTTGGAGACTGAGGTGTGGAAATCCTGTTACAGAGAGCAGAGTTTGGAGACTCGGATTCAGAAGGACAGTTTCAGAGAGCAGAGGTTAAATACAGGGGTGCAGAAGGATCTTACAGAGAGCAGAATTTGGAGACTGAGTTGCAGAAAGACTGTTGCAGAGATCAGAGGTTAGAAACTGAGTTGCAGAAGGCCTCTTACAGAGAGCAGAGTTTGGAGACTGGGGTGCAGAAGGACTGATACAGAAAGCAGCAATTGGGGTCTGGGGTGCAGAAAGACCGTTACAGAGAGCAGTGGTTGAAGACTGGGGTGCAGAAGTACTGTATCAGAGACCAGATGTTGGTTACTAGGGTGCAGAAGGACTGTTGTAGAGAGCAGAGTTTGGAGACTGGGGTGCAGAATGACTCTTGCGGAGAGCAGAGGTTGGAGACTGGGGTGCAGAAGGACTGTTACAGAGAGCAGAGGTTGGAGACATGGTTGCAGAAGGATCTTACAGAGAGCAGAATTTGGAGACTTAGGTGCAAAAGGACTGTTGCAGAGATCAGAGGTTGGAGACTGGGGTGCAGTTCGATCATTGCAGAGAGCAAAGGTTGGAGACTGGGGTGCAGAAGGATCATTGCAGAGAGCAGAGGATGGAGAGTGGGGTGAAGAAGGCCTGCTATAGAGAGCAGAGTTTCAAGACTTGAGTGAAGAAGGCCTGTTACAGAGAGGAGAGGTTGGAGACTGGGGTGCAGAAAAACTTTTACAGAGAGCAGAGTTTGGAGACTGGTTTGCTGAAGGAACTTACAGAAAGCAGATGTTGGAGACTGAGGTGCAGGTGGACTGTTACAGAGAGCAGTGATTGGAGACTTGGGTGCAGAAGAATCGTGGAGAGCAGAGGTTTCAGACTGAGGTGCAGAAGTACTGTTACAGAGAGCAGAGGTTGCAGACTGAGGTGTATCAGGACTGTTACAGAGAGCAGAGTTTAGAGATGACGTGCAAAAGGACTGTTACAGAAATCAGAGGTTTGAAATTGGGGTGCAGAAGGACCGTTACAGAGAGCAGAGGTTGGAGACTGGGGTGCAGAAGGACTGTTACAGAGAGCAGAGGTTGGAGACTGGGGTGCAGAAGGATTGTTACGGAAAGCACAGATTGAAGACTGAGGTGCAGAAGGATAGATACAAAGAGCAGAGGTTGGAGACTGCGGTTCAGAAGGACTGATTGAAAAGCAGAGTTTGGAGACTGGGTTGCAGAAGGACCGTTACAGAGATCAGAGCTTGGAAACTGTGGTACATAAGGTCTGCGACAGAGAGCATATCTCGGAGACTGGTGAGCAGAAGGACTGTTGCAGAGGACACAGTTTTGAGACTGGAGTGAAGAAGAAATCTTACAGAGAGCAGAGTTTGAAAACTGGAGTGCAGAAAGATCTTACAGAGAGCAGAGGTTGAAGACTGTATTGCAGAAGGACTGTTGCAGAGAGAAGACGTTGGAGACTGGGGTCCAGAAGGTTCGTAGCAGAGAGCAGAGTTTGGAGACTGGGGTGCAGAAGGACTGTTGCAGAGAGCAGAAGTTGGAGACTGGAGTGGAGAAGGACTGTTGCAGAGAGCAGATTTTAGAGACTGGGGTGCAGAAGGACTGTTGCAGAGAGCAGATGTTGGAGACTTGGGTGAAGAAGAATCATTGCAGAGAGAAGAGGTTGGAGATTGTGATGCAGAAGGCCTATTACAGAGAGCAGAGTTTGGGACTGAGGTGCAGAAGGACTGTTTAAGAGATTATAGGTTGGAGACTGGGGTTTAGTAGGATCATTGCAGAGAGCAGATGTTGGAGCCAGGCGTGCAGAATGATCGTTGCATAGAGCAGAGTTTGGAGACATTTGTGCAGAAAGCCTGTTACAAAGAGGAGAGGTTGGAGACTGGGGTGCAGAAGGACTGTTATAGAGAGCAGTGTTTGGAGACTGAGTTGCTGAAGGATCTTACAGAAAGCAGAGGTTGGAGACTGAGCTGCAGGTGGACGGTTACAGAGAGCAGTGGTTGGAGATTGGGGTGCAGAAGAATCGTGGAGAGCAGAGGTTTCAGACTGAGGTACAGGTGGACTTTTACAAAGAGCAGTGATTGGAGACTGGGGTGTAGAAGGACTGTAACAGAGAGCAGAGTTTGGAGACTCAGGAGCAGAAAAATTTTACAGAAAGCAGAGTTTGGAAATTAACGTGATTAAGACCCTTACAGAGAGCAGAGTTTGCAGACTGCGGTATAGGACTGTTACCTAGAGCACAGGTTGGAGACTGGAGTCCAGAAGGACTTTTACATAGAGCATAGGTTGGAGACTGAGGTGCAAAGGATGGATACAGAGGACAGATTTTGGAAACTGTGGTTTAGGCAGACTGATACTGAAAGCAGAGGTTGGAGACTGGGGTGTAGAAGGACCTTTACAAAGAGCAGACGTTGGAGACTGCGAAACAGAAGGACTGTTACAGAGAACAGATCTCGGAGAATGGGTGCAGAAGGACTGTTGCAGAGAGAAGAGGCTGGAGACTGGGGTGGAGAAGGAATGTTATAGAAAGCAGAGTTTGGAAACTAGACTGCAGAAGGATCTTATAGAGAGCAGAGGTTGGAGACTGTAGAGCACAAGGACTTTTGCTGAGAGCAGAGGTTGGAGACTGGGGTCCATAAGGATCCTTGCAGATAGCTGAGTTTGAAGACTGGGGTGCAGAAGGAGTGTTGCAGAGAGCAGATTTTGAAGACTGGGCTGCAGAAGGAATGTTGCTGAGAGCATATTTTAGAGACTGGGGTGCAGAAGCACTGTTACAGAGATCAGAGTTTGGAGACTTGGGTGTAGAAGGACTGTTACAGAGAGCATAGGTTGGAGACTGGGGTTCAGATGGATTTTACAGAGAGCAGAGTTTGGAGACTGGGGTTCAAATCGACTGTTGCAGACAGCAGATGTTGGAGACTGGGGTGGAGAAGAATCATTGCAGAGAAAAGAGGTTTTAGACTGGGGTGAATAAAGCCTGTTACAGAGAGCAGAGGTTAGAGACTGGGTTACAGAAGTCCTGTTACAGAGAGCAGAAGTTGGAGTCTGTTTTGCAGAAGGACAGGTACAAAGTGCAGAGTTTAAAGACTGGGTTGCAAAAGGATCTTGCCGAGAGAAGAGTTGGGAGACTGAGGTGCAGAACGACTGTTACAGAGAGCCGAGGTAGGATACTGCGTTGCAGAAGGGTCGTTGTAGAGAGAAGAGTTTGAAGACTGAGGTGCAGAAGGACTGTTGCAGTGAGCAGATGTTGGAGACTCACGTGCAGAAAAACTCTTACAGAGAGCAGAGGTTGGATACAGGGGTGCAAAAGCATCTTACAGAGAGCAGAATTTAAAGATTGAGGTGCAGATGGACTGTTGCAGAGATCAGAGGTTGGAGACTGGGGTGCAGAAAAATCGTTGCAGAGAGCACATTATGGAGACTGGGGTGCAGAAGGCCTGCTACAGAGAGCAGAGTTGGGAGCCTGGCGTCAAGCAGGCCTGTTACAGAGAGGAGAGGTTGGAGACTGGGGTGCAGACGGACTGTTAGAGAGAGCAGAATTTGGAGACTGGTGTGCAGAAGGCCTGCTACAGAGAGCAGAGTTGGGAGACTGGCGTTCAGAAGGCCTGTTACAGAGAGGAGAGTTTAGAGACTGGGGTGCAGAAGGACTGTTATAGAGAGCAGAGTTTGGAGACTGGGTTCCTTAAGGATCTTACTGAGAGAATAGTTTGGAGACTGAGGTGCAGGTGGACTGTTACAGAGAGCAGTGGTTGGAGACTGAGGTACAGAAGGATCATGCAGAAAAGAAGAGGTGTGAGACTGAGGTGCAGAAGGACTGTTACAGAGAGCAGAGGTTGGAGACTGAGGTGCAGAAGTACTGTTACAGAAAGCAGAGGTTGGAAATTGGGGTGCAGAAGGACCGTTACAAAGACCAGAGTTTGGAGACTGCGGTATAGAAAAAATGTTACAGAGAGCAGAGGTTGGAGACTGGGGTGTAGAAGGAATGTTACAGAGAGCACAGGTTGGAGAGTGAGGTGCAGAATAATAGATAGAGAGAGCAGAGTTTTGAGACTGGTGTTCAGAAAGACTGATATAGAGAAGAGTGTTTGGAGACTGGGGTGCAGAAGAATCATGCAGAGAGCAGAGGTTTCAGACTGAGGTGCAGAAGAACTGTTACAGAGAGCAGAGGTTGGAGACTGAGGTTCAGAAGGACTGTTACAGAAAGAAGTGGTTGGAAATTTGGGTGCAGAAGGACCGTAACAGAGACCATAGTTTGGAGATGGCAGTATAGAAAAACTGTAACAGAGAGCAGAGGTTGGAGACTGAGGTGCAGAATAATAAATACAGAGAGCAGAGGTTTGAGACTAGGTTTTAGAAGGATCCTACAGAGAGCAGAGGTTGGAGAATGAAGTGCAGAAGAACTGTTACAGAGAGTAGAGGTTGGAGACTGAGGTGCAGAAGGACCGTTGAAGAGAACAGAGTTTGGAGACTGAGGTGCAGAAAGATTTTTACAGAGAGCAGAGTTTGGAGACTGGGGGGCAGAAGGAATGTTGCAGAGAGAAAAGGTTGGAGACTGGAATAAAGAAGGACTGTTCCAGAGAGCAGAGGATGGAGACTGGGCTGCAGAAAGAATGTTGAAGAGAGTAGATGTTGGAGATTGAGTTGAAGAAGGACTCTTAGAGAGAGCAGAAGTTGGAGACTGGGGTGCAGAAGGACTGTTGCAGAGAGCAGAGCTTAGAGACTGAGGTGCAAAATTTTGTAACATAGAGCAGAGGTTGGACTCTGGGTTGCAGAAGGATCGCTGCAATAAGCAGAGCTTTGAGATAGGGGTGCAGAAGGATGTTACAGAGAGCAGAAGTTGAAGACAGAGTTGCGAATGGACTGTTGCAGAGATCAGTGGTTGGAGACTGTGGTGCACTAGGATCATTGCAGAGATCAGAGGTTGGAGACTGGGGTGCAGAAGGATCGTTGCAGAGAGCAGTGGTTGAAGACTGGGGTGCAGAAGGCCTGATACAGAGAGGAAATTTGGAGACTGGCGTGCAGAAGAGCTGTTACAGAGAGGAGAGGTTGGAGACTGGGGTACTAAAGGGCTGTTATAGAGAGCAAAGTTTCGAGACTGAGTTCCTGAAGGATCTTACAGAGAGCAGAGGTTGGAGACTGAGGTACAGGTGGACTGTTAAAGAGAGCAGTGCTTGGAGACTGGGGTGCAGAAGGATAGATACAGAGAGCAGAGGTTTGAGACTGGATTTTAGAAGTATCCTACAGAGAGCAGAGGTTGGAGACTGAAGTGCAGAAGGACTGTTACTGGGAGTAGAGGTTGGAGACTGAGGTGCAGAAAGACCGTTGCAGAGAACAGAGTTTGGAGACTGAGGTGCAGAAGGATTGTTATAGAGAGCAGAGTTTGGAGACTGTTGTGCAGAAGAACTGTTGCAGAGAGCAGAATTTTTAGACTGGTGTGCAGAAAGAGTGTTGCAGAGAGAAGATGTTGAAGTCTGGGGTTCAGAAGGAATGTTGCAGAGAGCAGATTTTAGAGACTGGGGTGCAGAAGGACTGTTACAGAGAGCAGAGGTTGGAGACTGACGTGCAGAAGGACTGTTACAGAGAGCAGAGTTTGGAGATTTGGGTGTAGAAGGACTGGTACAGAGAGAATAGTTTGGAGACTGGGGTTCAGATGGATCTTACACAGAGCAGAGTTTGGAGGCTGGTGTTCAAAACGACTGTTGGAGACAGCAGATGTTGGAGACTGGGGTGGAGAAAAATCGTTGCAGAGAGAAGAGATTGGAGACTGGGGTGCAGAAGGCCTGATACAGAGAGGAGAGTTTGGAGACTGGCGTGCAGAAGAGCTGTTACAGAGAGGAGAGGTTGGAGACTGGGGTACAGAAGGAATGTTATAAAGAGCAGAATTTCGAGACTGAGTTCCTGAAGGATCTTACAGAGAGCAGAGGTTGGAGACTGAGGTACAGGTGGACTGATACAGAGAGCAGTGCTTGAAGACTGGGGTGCAGAAGGATCCTGCAGAGAGCTGAGTTGTTAGACTGAGGTGCAAATGGACTGTTACAGAGAGCAGAGGTTGGAGACTGAGGTGCAGAAGGATAGATACAGAGAGCAGTGGTTTGAGACTGGGTTTCAGAAGGATCCTACAGAGAGCAGTGGTTAGAGACTGAAGTGCAGAAGGACTGTTACAGAGAGTATAGGTTGGAGACTGAGGTGCAGAAGGACCGTTGCAGAGAAAAGAGTTTGAAGACTGAGGTGCAGAAGGATTGTTATAGAGAGCAGAGTTTGGAGACTAGGGTGCAGAAAGACTGTTGCAGAGAGCAGAAGTTGGAGACTTGGGTGCAGTAGGACGGTTCCAGAGAGCATTTTTTGGAGACTGAGGTGGAGAAGGATCATTGCAGAGGAAGAGGTTGAAGACTGGGGTGCATTAGGCCTGTTACAGAGAGCAGAGTTTGGAGACTGGGGTGCAGAAGACCTGTTACAGAGAACAGAGGTTGGAGACTGATGTGCAGAAGGATTGTTACAGATAGTAGAGGATGGAGACTGAGGAGCACAAGGATTGTTAGAGAACAGAGATTGGAGACTGAAGTGCAGAAGGACTCTTACAGAGAGCAGAGGTAGGAGACTGGGGTTCAGAAAAATCATTGCGGAAAGCAGAGGTTGGATTCTGAGGGGCAGAAGGATCGTTGCAGAGAGCAGAGGTTTCAGACTGTGGTGCAGATAGATCGTTACAGAGAGCAGAGGTTGGAGACTGGGGTGCAGAAGGACAGTTACAGAGAGCAGAGTTTTGAGACTTTGGTGAAGAAGGACTGTAGCAGAGAGCAGAGGTTGGTGACTGGGGTGCAGAAGGACTGTTGCAGAGAGCACACGTTGAAGACTGAGGTGCAGAGGGATTGTTACAGAGAGCAGAGTTTGAATATTGGGGTGCAGAAGGACCATTACAAAGAGCAAAGGTTGGAGACTGATGTTCAGAAGGACTTTTCCAGAGAGCAGAGTTTGGATACTGTGGTGCAGAAGGACTGCTACAGAGAGCAAATTTTGGAGACTGGGATGCAAATGGATCTTACAGATAGCAGAGTCTGGAGACTGGGGTGCAGAAGAACTGTTGCAGAGAGCAGAGTTTAGAGACTGAGGTGTAGAAGGATCGTTGCAGAGAGAAGAGGTTAGAGACTGGGGTGCAGAAGGGCTTTTTCAGAATGCAGAGTTTGGCAATTGTGGAGCAGAAGAACCGTTACAAATAGAAGATGTTGGAGACTGCAATACAAAAGGAGTGTTACAGGGAGCAGAGGTTGGAGACTGTGTAGAAGAAGAATCGCTGCAGATTGCAGATGTTAGTGACTGGGGTGCAGAAGGACTGTCACAGAGAGCAGGGGTTGGAGACTGTGTTGCAGAAGGATTGTTACAAAAAGCAGAGGTTGGAAACTGAGGTGCAGAAAGATCGTTGATGAGAGAAGAGGTTGAAGACTGGGGTGCAGAAGGCCTGTTACAAAGGGCAGAGTTTGAGACTGGGGTGCAGAAGACCTTTTACAGAGAGCAGAGGTTGGAGACTGGGGTGAAGAAGGACTGTAGCAAAGAGCGGAGGTTGGAGACTGGGGTGCAGAAGGAATGTTGCAGAGAGCAGACGTTGGAGACTGGGATGCAAAAGGATCCTTGCAGAGAGCAGTTTTTGGAGACTGGGGTGTAGAAAGACTGTTGCAGAGAGAAGAGCTTGGAGACTGGGGTGCAGAAGGACTGTTGCAGAGAGCAGAGGTTGGAGACTGAGGTGCAGAAGGACTGTTACAGAGAGCAGAGGTTGAAGACTGGGGTGAAGAAAGATCGTTGCAAAGAGCAGAGGTTTCAGACTGAGGCTTAGAAGGACGGTTACAGAGAGCAGAGTTTGGAGACTGGTATGCAGAAGGACGGTTGCACAGAGCAAATGTTGGAGACTGGGGTGCGGAAGGACTGTTTCAGAGAGCAGACGTTGAAGACTTAGGTGCAGAAGGATTGTTACAGAGAACAGAGTTTGAATACTGGGGGGAAGAAGGACCATTACAAAGAGCAAAGTTTGGAGACTGATGTTTAGAAGGACTTTTCCAGAGAGAAGAGGTTGGATACTGTTGTGCAGAAGGACTGTTACAGAGAGCAGATATTGGAGACTGGGATGCAAATAGATCTTAAAGATAGCAGAGTATGGAGACTGGGGTGCAGAAGAACTGTTTCAGAGAGCAGAGTTTAGAGACTGAGGTGCATAAGGTCTTTTTCTGAAAGAAGAGTTTTGCAATTGCGGAGCAGAAGAACCGTTACAAAGAGAAAAGGTTGCAGACTGCAATACAAAAAGACTGTTACAGGGAGCAGAGTTTGGAGACTGGGTAGAAGAAGAATCGCTGCAGATTGCAGATGTTATTGTCTGGGGTGCAGAAGGACTGTCACAGAGAGCAGAGAGCAGGTTGGAGACTGTGTTGCAGAAGGATTGTTACAAAAATCAGAGGTTGGAAACTGAGGTGCAGACGGATCGTTGAAGAGAGAAGAGGTTGGAGACTGGGGTGCAGAAGGACGGTTACAGAGAGCAGAGTTTGGAGACTGAGTTGCACATGGATCGTTACAGAAAGCAGAGGTTGGAGATTGGGGTGCAGAAGGACCGTTAGTGAGAGCAGAGGTTGGAGACTGAGGTGCAGAAAAACATTTACAGAGAGCAGAGTTTGGAGACTGGGGTGCAGAAGGATTCTTACAGAGAGCAGATGATGGAGACTGGGGTGCAGAAGGAGTGATACAGACAGCAGAGTTTGGAGATTGGGGTGCAGAAGAACTGTATAGAGAGCAGAGGTTGGATACTGGGTTGCAGAAGGATTGTACAGAGAGCAGAGGTTGAAGACTCGGGTGCCAAAGAACTGTTACAGAGAGCAGAGGTTCGAGACTGTGGTGCAGAAGAACTGTTACAGAGAGAAGAGGTTGGAGACTGGGGTGTAGAAGGCCTGTTACAGAGAGCAGAGGATGGAGACTGAGGTGCAGAAGGATTGGTACAGAGAAATGAGATTAGCGACTGAGGTGCAGAAGGACTGTTACAGAGAGCAGAGGTTGGGAACTGGGGTGCAGAAGGATCGTTGCAGAGAGCAGACGTTGGAACTTGAGGTGCAGAAGGATTGTAACAGAGATCAGAGTGTGGAGAATAGGGTGCAGAATGAATGTTACAGAGAGCAGAATTTTGAGATTGGGGTGCAGAATAACTGTTACCGAGAGCAGAGGTTGGAGACTGGGGTGCAGAAGGACTGTTGCAGAGAGCAGAGTTTGGAGAAGGAGGTGCAGAAGGACTGTTACCAAGAGCAGAGTTTGAAAACTGGGTTGCAGGAGGACCTTTGCAGCGAGCAGAGCTTTGAGCTTGGGGAGAAGAAGGATCGTTGCAGAGAGCAGATGTTGGAGACTGGGGTGCAGAAGGACTGTTACAGAGAGCAGAGGTTGAAGACTGAGTTTCAGAAGGACAGTTACAGAGAGTACAGGTTGGAGACTGGGGTGCAGAAGAAATGTTGCAGAGAGCAGAGTTTGGAGACTTGGGTGCATAAGGACTGATGCAAAGAGCAGCGTTTGGAGACTGCGGTGCAAAAGGACTGATACAGAGAACAGAGTTTGGAAACTGGGATGTATAAGGACCCTTGCTGTGAGCAGAGATTGGAGCCTGGGGAGAAGAAGGATCATGCAGAGAGCAGATGTTGAAGACTGGGGTGCAGAAGGACTGTTAAAGAGAGCAGAGGTTGGAGAATGAGTTGCAGAAGGACTTTACAGAGAGCAGAATTTGGAGATGAGGTGCAGAAGGATCGTTACAGAGAGCAAAGTTTAGAGACTGTGTTGATGAAGGACTGA